>NC_133651.1:164737041-165037041 GCF_009905375.1 Apium graveolens
AATTGGATCTTCGCTAACACATATCGTGTATATAAATAATTACGAGTCAAAGGTCCCATATGAGGGCTATTTTAAGCTAGAAGGAGGGTTGAATAGCTTAATTACCAATTTAAAAATTGTTATGGCATTTTAAAATAATTTATCCCTTTTTAAAACTTTATCGAGTGGTTATGCAGTTTATATGTGCGGAAAAATAAAGTGCAAGGAAAGAAAATACTACACGGTGATTTTATCCTGGTTCGCGATGGTGCAACCTCTAATAGATTCGCTCACCCCTACTCCAGTCCCCGAGCTCCTCTCCCAGACTCGGGATTTTCCCTTATAATAAACTCACTTCTTTAGTAGGCGGAGAAGCCTTTACACCCTTAGAAGTATTTGTCGTGGTGCGCAACACAAGGGTCACCACCTCAAAATAAAAATAATACCTACACAACTTATCTTAGACAATAACTCCCGACTATTTCTTCAAAGATGTTGTAGAGCCTTTGTGTGGACTTGGCTTCCTTAGCTTTTACCGGTCTTGGAACTTAGTGATCCGGTCTTGGGTCTTTCGTCTTCTTCACGGTGCGAAGACTACTAACTCCCCATTAGTACGTCTAGGACTTGGGTCTTAGAACGAGAATCACCTCACGTCACTTCACCTCACTACAAAACTAATAAGACAATCCACGAAACAAACCAAGTATAGAAAAGATGGTTTGAACTAGTATGTTACTGTAATAGTCCACAAATAGTATAAAATTCAAATAAGAATATTAAAACTAAATAAGAATGCTTGACTTAAGATAATAAATAGTAGTCCAAGTATTTTTATGATTACTCCTTTATAGATTGAATAGATAGGTGGAGTAATATAAGAAGTCTTTTTATATTGAGCACATATGGATTAAAACTTCTTTAGTATTCTTCCTCTTTCGATTATATATTTATAGATCGAAGAATACTTTAATTATAACCTCGAAGTTGTAATTTACCTTTAAGTATATCAACTTAAGGTTTTAAGGTTTACTTGTATATTGACGATTATAAGGTCAAAGTATACTCTTTTAACTTCAAGCACGTTTATAAGATTTATGAGTCTTAGCCAAGATCCAAATAAGTTAAGTACAAGTAATTGGCTTAAGATTGTGCTTTCGAAGTTTGGACGAATAATTACGAGTATTTTATAGATATCATAGTATAACCCCACGGAACACTGAAAGATGTTAGAAGGGGCTTCTACGATATGACTCATAATTGTTTATATACACGATATATCTTAGCCAAGATCCAATTAAATAGTGTGAAATTAATTGGCTAACTTGTGGATTTAATTCGTCCTTAATTTCAACGGATGATTACGAAGTGTTTATAAATCGAGTTATAATCCCCCGAAACACTAGAGATGTTAGAAGGGATTAAAACTATGCTTCGTAATAATTTATGTGCATGAAATGTGTTAGACAAGATTCAATTAAATAAAGTGCAAGTAATTGGCTAACTCGTGAACTTAATCCGTTTTGATATTTGACAAATTACGAAGTGTTTATAGATCGAGTTATAATCTCCCGGAACACTAAATATGTTATAAGGGATTAAAAACTTTACTTCGTAATATTTTATGTGTACGAATAATTGTTAGCCAAGATCCAATAATAAAAATAATTGGCTAACTCGTGTACTTGGGTCAAATATAATCTCCCTTTAGGAGATGAAGTACTTTTGTTTATAGATCTTCTTCTTGAGATGATTTATGTGAAAATCAAGTACTTATTCGAATTTCGAGTTCGAATCTTAGTTCTCTTGAGAACTTTGTTTATAAGAGATCTTGTAGTAGATCTTAAGATGAAGTAGAGGAATTAAGTACAAAGCTCAAATAAAAAGAACTCAAATAAGAAGCTAAAAGTTACCACTTTTGAAGAATAGTCAGAAAAGTTCGCCGGAGGTTGGACCAGATTTTGGCACTTTGGTCGAACTTGGGCAGCCCTTCGGGAGGCCGGAAAGTGGCATTGGATTAGCTCACTTGGTGGGATAAAGCTTGGTTGGGTGAAGCTAATCTTGGGTTTCAAAAACCTTGTATATATATAAGTATATAGAAGAGAGAGAAGGTTTTTGAGAATAAGTGTGTGTATAGAATTTGAAAGAGATGAAGAGGAGCACTTCTTGAAAAAATCCCAGCAACTTTGTGGCTATTTATCTTGAAGAAAATGGGTTGGGTGTGGAGGTTTATTTATTGGAGAAGTTGGGTGGATTGAATGCTGGTGATTTGAGAAAAATGGATAGTTGATGATGTATGTCACATGGATTGATGACTTGGAAAGTAGGTTGTATTTCTTTGACATAGCCATATAAGACAAACAACTTTATGGGTCCAAAAACTCAGCTGATATATTTGAATAAATATATATTTTTCTTTTTCTTTTAATCATTGTTTAATCACTTAATTAAGAATTAAACACCATTAATTATGACCACCTTAAAAACTCCTAGATAAATACCATAAAAAATATGATAATTACTTAAATAATAGAAAATTATTTCCTGCACGTTTTGGTCAACTTAGGTCAATGGTAGCTAGTTCAAACGTGGTCAACTGTGGGACCAACTACCTCGATTTTTGTGCCAAGACAAATATTCTCTAAATGTTACGAAATTTTTACCATACTTAGAAAATAGCATTTAAATGATCCATACCAAATTTCAAGTTATTCTAGAATATGGAAGTATTTTATCTAAAATAAAATTGTTCTGTGAGTCTTTTCTTCCGAGTAAAAATATCATTGGTCTTGAAATGAAGGAGATGGATCTTTTGACCAAAGTTTTAACTTGAATAAATAATTAAAATATATTTTCTAATATAAAATATATTTGGATGATAGGAAATGTGTTTGAGTACTTTTGAATAATTTTCTCCGAGAAATGCTGATTTTACGAAATGGGAGAAAATTATTGTAAGTATACATAAATGAGTTACGGAACTGGATATTAATATTTCAACCATGAATATTAATAAAATTTGAATAAAAACTCTTTTGATATATGTACAGATATATATTTTGGAGCGAAGAGTTAAATATTTTTTATATAGCACGAGACCTCCAAAGAATATTTCAGATATATTCCTTATTCGAGCATGTTGCCATATTCCTGTTGCATGACAGATCTAAGAAATATCATATCTTAATGTTTCTTCTTTGATCATATTGCCTTAGAGATATATTCCATACAGATATAATTTTTATATTTTGTAAAACTGGAATATCTCTTTTTATATGTTTGAAAGAAATGATTTTGCTAGTTTGACTCTTTGACTTTGATTTGGATCAATTAAATTCATGTCCTAATGGAGAGGATCTAAGTGTTCTTAATTTTATGTTTAATCGTACAAATACCAAAATAAATAATATATCGAAGATATCCTTTCAATCTTCCCTTTTTTGGTATTTTCCAAACAAACATAAAATTAATAGTGTGTGCTTCCCCTTGGTGTATGCATGAATTTTGAAAACTATTTTGCACATAAGACATTTAATTACTTAGAGATTGAATCTCTTCCTTGAGGTCCTGCAAAATATCTTGTTAGATGTATCATACAATAATATATTGAAGGATAAGAGAGATCCTTACATATAAAAAAAGATAGCAATATTTCAAATTTTTTGAAAATGAGGGGTCTAATTCTCTTCCCCTTTTGTTTGGTATATGCCAAAAAGAGTATGTTACTGCATGCCAAAAAGAATTTATAGTTTATCATGGGAAAACATTATATAATGGTCAAGCAATGTAGATAAACGTTTAATTTCAATTTGTTGCTTCCCCTTTTGTTTTACTATATGTGATGGCCAGAAGTTTATATATTGAAATGGATTGATAGTAGCATGAGGTTGATGAGAAAGTGTTTGTATATAATTCATGCAGATTTAGATTAGGCATGGAAATTTACTTCTGCATATATCAAAAGAGATTTAATTGGCAGATATATTAAAAATTACAGTGTGTTTATACTTTTCTAAAAAGAAATACTATCATAGTTGAGTTTGTAACTGTTGATCTCGTTTTAAGCAAACTATGATAGTTTATATGTAAAGACATAATTTCTTTTTGAAAAAATATGTTTAAGTAGTATTAACTTAAACATGTTTTATATTGCCTTGTTGTATGCATGTTTTTAAAGAGAGTCTCTGTTGTTATTCATACATGAGTGGTGAAATATATCTTGTAGTATATATCCCGGATCGATTAATTGTAAGAAGAATTCATATATCTGACAAGTTATATCAACTGTATTTCTCATAATTCAATCCTAATACAAAGTAAAACATTTAGAAATAAGTACATGTCAAAGGACCTAAAACATTCTAAGCCAGTGCTTTTTATCAGATATCAACAAAGGATAACAAGTTACAAGAGTTTGCACTAATACATGCTAATGGCAACTTAACCATTTAAAGTCCTTGCACTAGTTCATGCTACAAAAGTCTAGTTCTACTACAAATCACAGACTTCATAAAAATATGTTTACATATCAGAAATTCTAATACATTCTATATGAGATTTCCTAAACTGCAGAGATACTATCTAAAGTATACAAACTTTTAAGCAAGCCTGATGTAAGTAACTAACCAAACAGTTTTGAGAAATTTTACCTGTTTTACCTTAGTGCAGAGCAACCAAAAATGGATTCCTTGGGGTTGGTGTGATGAAAAGAGAAAAAAATTGAAATTTCATACCTTTCTTACCTGAGATCTCATGTCTGCAAGGCTTTGCTGATTATCTTGGGCTGGAAGGCTTGAGAGTTGATTGTTCTGACTGTCATTTAGAATTCCTTGAGTGCTGTTTGATTTACCTATTATGCCTTAGAAGTGGATTTTTTCTTCATGCCCGCAGGAGGTTAGAAAATATAGAGATACTAGTTTTCCACAGTTTTAAAATTTGTTTTAGCAACTCTTAAGAACTAAGTTAGACATTAAGTAGTTGGATAGATGCATTTAGTTATTAGACTCAGTAGTGTACATCAACAAGTCAGATTTCCAGGAATTGCATTGTTATCTTAATTCTACATAATACAGAAATGAACATACTTAAAGAGGTAATAACAATTAATTGAAATGAGTTCCATTTCATATTATAAGTAGCTAAAGACAAGTTTTAGATTATTCCTGCATAAATTGGTGAGTGAATTTATGAGCAAGCTTGTAGTACAAGTATGATAGGGTATTCAATACCAAAAGTAACAGAATGCAGATTATATTACATGAAACAAAAGTGTTCATATCAATCAGTGTGGTTCACTGATTAAATAGAACAAAGTTCTACACCTGTGTTAAGAGATTACAAAGCATAAGGAGTGCATACACTCCATTAAATCCAAAAAAAGTTAAATAATAATTCAAGATTACAAACCAACAAACAACATAAACTATTTTAAGTTACAAATACATTAGACAGTAACAAAAGAGGTACATAACAGTAAGTACCAGAACAACATCACAGATCAGACCTCATCAAATAGCAGAATCAGGCAAACTTAACCAATCATATTTCCATCAACATCACAGATATGGACCAAATCAGGCAAGTTATCAATTAGTTGACCTCTAGCACCCACATTAACCACTTCTAACTCATGAATCATAGCAGTGTTATCATGCATAGGGACTTGAAAGGAATTAACAACATCTTGATCAGTCATGCACAGAGTTTCTAGAGTAGATGCAACCAAATGCTCTAAATATGCAATCCTATGTTTGTAAGAGGTAGTGAGACTCTCTAATTCTCCTACTTTTTCTTTAATCTCATTGTTTTCTTCCTTAACCCTTTTAAGTTTAAGTTTTAACTCATGAAACATAGTTTTGACAGACTCAAATTTAGACAAAAAACATCTTCCTCTCTTATGAATTGAGGAATAACTGTGAGAGTTGCCTCTTGAGGCTCACAGTGCATCGGGGGCACTTGTGGCCTAATATGTTCATTAGTGATTTGAGAATTAGCCAGATTAGAAAATGCTTCAGGCATTTTAATATTGTAAAGTGCAAAGAATGATGAGATTATCATACCATAAGGCATATAATCTACAAGATGTGCATTGATCATGTTTAGAAGAATAACATTAGAGATATTGAAATGGATTTTGTTAGTGTAGAGAAGATACATGATTTTCATATCAAAGAAATCAAAATACTTACTTTGATTTGATTTTGGCATAACATTTACCCTAATAATTAGAGCAAGATGCTAAAAGGTGCCAGTGAAGTGTTTGAAATGAATACCACAATTAACATCACAGAGACCATTAGGAATATCATATTTACAAAAAGTGCCAAGCATTAGTTCAAATTCAGATTTGTGAAAAACAAATAGAGAGAAGATATCCTCACAAGGGAACTCACATAAATGTAAAGGTAAATGCATTGCCCTATTAATGCTTTTGTTATCAACACAAATGACCTATTTGTTGACTGATGTAGTGATATGGAGTTTGCCATCTACCCCTTTTATGATATTCATGTTACAATATAACTCTCCCATAAGATGTGTGCAGTAGTGCTTACCTAAGTTATACAGGAGACCATCCCACCTAGCCCTTCTAATTATGAACTCAACTTCACCCTTCACATCAACACTAGTGCCAGGATGGACATTTTTGATAAGTTCAAGAAACTTTTTGGAGTTTGAAGGGTTTGATAGTTTTGGTGGAGGGGGCTTTGGTGTGTTCATAGAGGTGTTTGGATTTTGTCTTAGATTGGCCTTTCTGGTGTAAACTTTGGCTTGCAAAGGTTTATAAGGTCTAGGATTAGGGGATTTAGGGTTTGATATTTTATGCTTTGATAAAAAGGGAAGGTATGGTTCTTATATCCCTTTCTGAATTGTCTTGGAGGGAAGTGTCTGTTGTGATAGTGTTTATGATGTGAGGTTTGAACAGTTTTGAAGGTAGAGGTTTGGTGATGGTGAAACTGATTTTTCTATATATCTTCAAGAAGATATGGGTTTTCAATCAGTGGTCTGGGCTTGGTGTAAAAGGGATTGGCATTTGGGTTCATACTGCAAGTGAAATGGAGTTATGCAAATGCCTAGTGTATGTGTGAATGCAACATATATATAAACTTTTAACACAGATGCAAAGGGATTTTTTTTTAAATAAAATTTTTAAAAGTATTTACTGTTCATGAACAGTGAAAATCATTTAATGCATGCATGGCTGTATTATACACAAATTCAAGCCTATTATTTAGATAGATCTAAGGATGATGTGTATCAAAGAGTGATGTTATGCAACATGTATACACGGATACATGGACCAGTACAACAGAGAATAAAGAATGTATTAATTCTTTGTCTTTGTTTCTTCTTTAGAAAATAGTACAGTACACAAGTACATATTTTTCAAAACCGGGAGACATAAAGTTGATATCATAGCTTACTCTATCACAAAGAGACTGTACTTTCAGTGCAGGTGCATTTAAGAATGTTGCTGTGTTTGAAGTGAATTTTGACAGAAAGCTTTATTTTAAAGTGCAGAAAACTTTGTTACATTTATTTCTTAAGGCAAATGTAGTTTAATGCAATAAGGTGCAGAATGCAATAATGAGAATGTAAGATGCATTAAACACTCAACATATAATACCCAATGATAAGCACTAATTAATTCATATCACATTTATATCAGATAACAATTAATGAATTTGATAAGTGAGAACACACATTTAGCATTTAGTTCCTCGAAATCTAGGTGGCCATTGATCAGAGCAGTGATCCAAATATAGGGATGCTAAAGGCTCCCCTACCAGGTCTTTCGGTGAGGGCTGTGTGTGCATGTGATCTTACTCTAAAAATTAAATCAAGTCATGCATTCTGTCAATTTCATGTCATGTATTTCTTAAGTTTCACCAAGTCATACTCATATACAGAGAACATAATATAAGAAATGGACTTCAGATCATGTTCACAGAGCATATATGTATATATCCAAGTAATCAAGATAAAAGAAGTAAAAGGATTTAAGTACAATTCAATATTCCTGTTTACTGAGTAAATCATGTGTACAATTCTCAACAGATTACAAATACAGGACAACTTTATGCTGATTTAAGATAGTTCAAGTCCAGTTTCATATTTCCTAATAGTTGAAATTATCAGACATCTTGCACCTAGCATAGTGACATTTTATCATGCATAGCTATTTGTTAGTTTATACTATATCATAAGCTTTTCATACAAATTTCCACATAGATTCATCAAATGAAGTTCTAAGCAATATTAAGAGTTTTTAAGAGACTAAATAACTTAAATAAGTAATATACAGTATTAGGTCACATAACACTATAGAAGGGGGTTGAATATAGTGTGTATACAATCAAATCGATTTCGAACACAAGTATATAACTATAATAAAGTATATTCAATAAACTTTGTTACAATTGAACAGTTGTTCTCTCTCAGTGATGAATAATATCACTAAGAGCTGCTAGGTTACAATGTATAAACTTTCTCATGAATTATGACACATATAGTGTAAACCCTAAGCTATGTTTATATAGTACATAGTTACAAGATTTCTTCTAATTGATATGGAATATAATTCTGTCTCCTAAAATATATCAATCAGATATTATCTTCTACAAGTCTTCTAGTCTTCTAACTCTTAATGCATATCTTCTATTGTTTTAGTCACGATCCTTTCCTGTTAATCAACTTCTTTCCTTATCTGAAGTATCCGCACTTAAGTCCTGATATAAATCCTGACGGCCTTAAGTTCTGATATAAGTCCTGACTTCAGTAAGTTCTGATTTCCAGTAAGTCCTGATATTAAATTCTGAAAACTAAACACAACAGATTAGACATGACATCTCAAATATATCTAACAATCTCCCCCAACTTGTAAATTATGCAAAATATACAAGTTAATAGAATTGATGATGTCAAAAACATTTAAGTACAAATGCAGCTAGCAGATAGCAGCTAGCTTTTCTTAGGATCTGATGGATTAACATTCTTCCATAGGAGTTTTCTCTTATCAGTAATTGTCAATTTGTTTAAAATAACTTGAGCACTGTCAGAGGTTGATGTCTTGATGACTTGATCAGAATTTGCTGTTTCTTCTATAGCTTGTTGTTCTTCACTCTGAACAACTTAGCTGTGTCAGAGGCTATCTTGGTTTCTTCAGTTATCTTCCTTCTTTTTAGAGTTTGAACAGTTTCATCTACTGTAGCAGCATCATCAAATACTTGAACCAGTTTGCATACAGGTTTCATCAGGATTTGAGGAATCTTCATCTCCTGTGGCTTTGTTGGTTCATCAATTTTTCCTTTCCTTGACCTTTCCTTGATCACAATGGCTTTTACCTTAGGCCTTGGAGGTTTCTTAGCATCAGAAACTTTAGACTTAAGATTTTTCTTCTCAGCTGCAAATCTAGCTTCTTCCTCCTTGATATTCTCTAAATCCATTCCAGGATTATGCTTGAGAAATAGTCTTCTAGCAATTTCTTCATCAAGTGTCTGAATTTTAGAATCTTTGTAGTAGACAGTAGTCTGCTTTCCCTTTAGCTTCAGAGTTTGTAAAAACTTCTGAGAGTCTTTAGATCCTGACTGAATCAGGATATCAGAACTTGACATCAGAATTTTAGCATGCACAGCATCAGAACTTGACTTCTTCTGTGTAGAAGATTTTCTAACATCAGAAATTACTTTCTGTGAAGATTTTCCTTGACCTTTTCCTTGACCTTGACTCTGACCTCTAATCTTATCAGAGTTTCCCTGGTCATCATCTTTATCATCCTTCTTCTTCAGTATTTGATTAGTTGAGCATTTGGACTTAACTACCTTCTCCCCCTTTTTGGCATCATCCGGTAGTAGGAGAGAGAGAAGAAGTTTTACTGAAGATTGAATTTCATTTCTTGTTGAGATGCTTGATTCTGCAGGATCTTAGTAATTTGGGCCTGTTTCTTTTCTTGAACCTTCTCAATAGCTTTATCTTTCTCATGAATAGGTCTGATAAACCTCTTTTTGTCTAGCTTGTTCTCCATATCCAGCTTATCCGCTCTTTCCAGAAGTTTGTCAACTTTTTCATGAGTAATGGTGTGTTGACCCTGAAGGTTTTTAGTACTTAGAGCTGTGACTTTGAGTTGGTGCTTGAAATTAGAGTTTGTCAACAACTCATCAGCTTTTGCAATATTCTCTGTCAGAACTTTAGAGCTTGGAATGAAATCAGATTCATTCCACTTCTTGGTCCACTCAACTCCTCTGTGAGTTTCTTCCCAAGGAACATGAACATCTTTTTCAACAAACTTTTGAATAAATGCCTCCTTTCCAAGAATGGGAGCATTTACTGGAGCACTATCTCCAGAAATTGATAACATCTCCTCATCTTCTGATAACACAAGAGTGTGTGTAACTGAAGGAGATTCTGGAACAACTTCATCTAAATTCTGATCTTCAGGTTCCAGATCCAGAATTGGTGTAGATGGTAACTTAGCCTGTAAGATTGGAGAAGTAGCAATAGATGGCTGAGCTACAGTTGGAGCTTCCAAATAGAGCACAGTTGGAATGTTCAGCCCGTGGATGTCAATTTCAGGACTTAATCCCGGAATCTTCAACTATTGTTTCTTTAATAGGAGAGACAGAAGGTGTGATCACTATGTCTGGAACAGTGTCTTTAGCTTGAGGAAGGACTTTAATGACAATTGGTTCAGATGAGATCAGAGATTCCTGATCCCCTTCCTCAGCTTCTTGAGTATCCTCAGAGTGAGGTTGTGCCAAATGCCTTCCTGCTCTCTGTTTCTTTGATCTCTTGGATGGTGGATAAACATGATCTGTATCAGAATTTGCAGATCTTTTCCTTTTCTTAATTTCAGACCCTTCAGCTTCTACCTCCTTCTGAAAAATTACATTTTCAGCTTCTACCCCTACAGGTTCTGATGTGGGAACCTGTACATGTTCATCTTCATCAGATTCATCCCTTAAAATAATCCTCCTCCTTCTTCTTGGTGGAGATTTAGGAACAGAAATAGTCCTTTAAGGCCTAGAAGATGAGGTTCTGATTGTAGGTGCTGATGGTTGTGGTTGTGAGGATTGTGCTGGTTGGAAATATGTTCTGATGGTAGGCTGTGGTTGTGGTTGTGTAGGTGTTGATGGAGGTTGGGATGGTTGTACATCATGATATATAGCAGTATAGGTGTTTGGATCAGAGTTTACTAAGACTTGTTTGACTCATTGAGGAATTTGGAGGGGTCTTAGTACAATCTTCTTATTATCAGTAGATAATAAGTCAGTGAAAGCCCTTTTAGCAAGTTTAAAGGGTTCAATTGTCTCACTAAAATTCTGAGGTGCATCAGAACAATAGAAACTGTATATAAGCTGATAGAATCTAGCAAAATAAACTGTGTTTCTATCTTCTGTTATCCTATCACCTATGAAACCTAGCACAACACTGGAAAAATCAAAATGAGTTTGATGAATTAGAGCATACCCAATTTGCTAACTCAAGATTGGTATAGCATCAAAGTTTGAGCACTTGTTGGCGAAAGCTTTTGTAATACAGTCAAAGAAAAAGCTCAACTCCCTCATGATGTTGGCGAAAGCTTTTAAAGTGCAGAAAACTTTGTTACATTTATTTCTTAAGGCAAATGTAGTTTAATGCAATAAGGTGCAGAATGCAATAATGAGAATGTAAGATGCATTAAACACTCAACATATAATACCCAATGATAAGCACTAATTAATTCATATCACATTTATATCATATAACAATTAATGAACTTGATAAGTGAGAACACACATTTAGCATTTAGTTCCTCGAAATCTAGGTGGCCATTGATCAGAGCAGTGATCCAAATACAGGGATGCTAAAGGCTCCCCTACCAGGTCTTTCGGTGAGGGCTGTGTGTGCATGTGATCTTACTCTAAAAATTAAATCAAGTCATGCATTCTGTCAATTTCATGTCATGTATTTCTTAAGTTTCACCAAGTCATACTCATATACAGAGAACATAATATAAGAAATGGACTTCAGATCATGTTCACAGAGCATATATGTATATATCCAAGTAATCAAGATAAAAGAAGTAAAAGGATTTAAGTACAATTCAATATTCCTGTTTACTGAGTAAATCATGTGTACAATTCTCAACAGATTACAAATACAGGACAACTTTATGCTGATTTAAGATAGTTCAAGTCCAGTTTCATATTTCCTAATAGTTGAAATTATCAGACATCTTGCACCTAGCATAGTGACATTTTATCATGCATAGCTATTTGTTAGTTTATACTATATCATAAGCTTTTCATACAAATTTCCACATAGATTCATCAAATGAAGTTCTAAGCAATATTAAGAGTTTTTAAGAGACTAAATAACTTAAATAAGTAATATACAGTGTTAGGTCACATAACACTATAGAAGGGGGTTGAATATAGTGTGTATATAATCAAATCGATTTTGAACACAAGTATGTAACTATAATAAAGTATATTCAATAAACTTTGTTACAATTGAACAATTGTTCTCTCTCAGTGATGAATAATATCACTAAGAGCTGCTAGGTTACAATGTATAAACTTTCTCATGAATTATAACACATATAGTGTAAACACTAAGCTATGTTTATATAGTACATAGTTACAAGATTTCTTCTAATTGATATGGAATATAATTCTGTCTCCTAAAATATATCAATCAGATATTATCTTCTACAAGTCTTCTAGTCTTCTAACTCTTAATGCATATCTTCTATTGTTTTAGTCACGATCCTTTCCTGTTAATCAACTTCTTTCCTTATCTGAAGTATCCGCACTTAAGTCCTGATATAAATCCTGACGGCCTTAAGTTCTGATATAAGTCCTGACTTCAGTAAGTTCTGATTTCCAGTAAGTCCTGATATTAAATTCTGAAAACTAAACACAACAGATTAGACATGACATCTCAAATATATCTAACAATCTCCCCCAACTTGTAAATTATGCAAAATATACATGTTAATAGAATTGATGATGTCAAAAACATTTAAGTACAAATGCAATGAGAGTTTAATTAGACAACTAACTACAACTTACAGTCCTTGTAGCTTTTACCAAATTTACTGAGTCAATCTGAATCCAAAGTGATTCTTGATAAAGTTTGATATCAGCTTTTCTTCTGCATTCCTCAGGACTTGAGATAGTGTAGCTTTGACTTGCTTCAATTCTTCACCCTGACTTCCAATCTGGTAGATTGCAGTCCTAAGTGCTGAGATATGATTTCTTTCTAAACCATCACCAAGTCTGATTACTCTTGGATGAGATGAGTCTTCATTATAGCACATACATTTCTCTTTCAAAATCACTTCAAGTTTAGCAGAATCGTCCTTCATTGGAATTTCACTTCCATCATCTTCAACAATGTTTGGAACAAATTATGTAACCCTTGATCTAGAAATTCTTGCTTTTTCTCTTATGGTCTTTATGATGAAATTCGACCATCTCCTGGTAATCTCAGACTTTATCTCCAAAAGATAATGAAAGAATTGAAGTTCTTTCAGAGATTTGTTCAGCACATCTGATTCTGACATTTGATCATTTGGAGATGTTCTTGTTAAGATGCTTGATTCTGCAGGATCTTAGTAATTTGGGCCTGTTTCTTTTCTTGAACCTTCTCAATAGCTTTATCTTTCTCATGAATAGGTCTGATAAACCTCTTTTTGTCTAGCTTGTTCTCCATATCCAGCTTATCCGCTCTTTCCAGAAGTTTGTCAACTTTTTCATGAGTAATGGTGTGTTGACCCTGAAGGTTTTTAGTACTTAGAGCTGTGACTTTGAGTTGGTGCTTGAAATTAGAGTTTGTCAACAACTCATCAGCTTTTGTAATATTCTCTGTCAGAACTTTAGAGCTTGGAATGAAATCAGATTCATTCCACTTCTTGGTCCACTCAACTCCTCTGTGAGTTTCTTCCCAAGGAACATGAACATCTTTTTCAACAAACTTTTGAATAAATGCCTCCTTTCCAAGAATGGGAGCATTTACTGGAGCACTATCTCCAGAAATTGATAACATCTCCTCATCTTCTGATAACACAAGAGTGTGTGTAACTGAAGGAGATACTGGAACAACTTCATCTAAATTCTGATCTTCAGGTTCCAGATCCAGAATTGGTGTAGATGGTAACTTAGCCTGTAAGATTGGAGAAGTAGCAATAGATGGCTGAGCTACAGTTGGAGCTTCCAAATAGAGCACAGTTGGAATGTTCAGCCCGTGGATGTCAATTTCAGGACTTAATCCCGAAATCTTCAACTATTGTTTCTTTAATAGGAGAGACAGAAGGTGTGATCACTGTGTCTGGAACAGTGTCTTTAGCTTGAGGAAGGACTTTAATGACAATTGGTTCAGATGAGATCAGAGATTCCTGATCCCCTTCCTCAGCTTCTTGAGTATCCTCAGAGTGAGGTTGTGCCAAATGCCTTCCTGCTCTCTGTTTTTTTGATCTCTTGGATGGTGGAGAAACATGATCTGTATCAGAATTTGCAGATCTTTTCCTTTTCTTAATTTCAGACCCTTCAGCTTCTACCTCCTTCTGAAAAATTACATTTTCAGCTTCTACCCCTACAGGTTCTGATGTGGGAACCTGTACATGTTCATCTTCATCAGATTCATCCCTTAAAATAATCCTCCTCCTTCTTCTTGGTGGAGATTTAGGAACAGAAATAGTCCTTTAAGGCCTAGAAGATGAGGTTCTGATTGTAGGTGCTGATGGTTGTGGTTGTGAGGATTGTGCTGGTTGGAAATATGTTCTGATGGTAGGTTGTGGTTGTGGTTGTGTAGGTGTTGATGGAGGTTGGGATGGTTGTACATCATGATATATAGCAGTATAGGTGTTTGGATCAGAGTTTACTAAGACTTGTTTGACTCATTGAGGAATTTGGAGGGGTCTTAGTACAATCTTCTTATTATCAGTAGATAATAAGTCAGTGAAAGCCCTTTTAGCAAGTTTAAAGGGTTCAATTGTCTCACTAAAATTCTGAGGTGCATCAGAACAATAGAAACTGTATATAAGCTGATAGAATCTAGCAAAATAAACTGTGTTTCTATCTTCTGTTATCCTATCACCTATGAAACCTAGCACAACACTGGAAAAATCAAAATGAGTTTGATGAATTAGAGCATACCCAATTTGCTAACTCAAGATTGGTATAGCATCAAAGTTTGAGCACTTGTTGGCGAAAGCTTTTGTAATACAGTCAAAGAAAAAGCTCAACTCCCTCCTGATGTTGGGTCTCTTCAATTGTCCCAGCTTTTCCAAAGACTTTTCATAGCCCAGACTTGCCAACATTTGTTGAAGAGTTGGCTCCTCAACTGTTGAATTGAAAGTGCAGTTTTCTGGCAAATGTAATTCCTGTCGAACAGTTGACAAAGTCACCGCATGCTCATCCTCCCCTATTGTAAAGATAATACTTGGGGACCATCCTTTCCACCATCATCATAAACACCACTACTCCAAAACTCCAGTACTTGAGTTCCTGAGAGTGCTTCTGATTGGGTCAAAGCATACCCAATCTCTCTTCAAGAGAGAAAGTCTTATATGAAGTGAAGATCTGATGGAGCTTCGTCCTTGCTAAGTATGGCCAGATAGTTGTTGGGGACAAACTTGGCTCCATTAAAAATGATGTCCTTTGGTGCCATTTTTGTGAAAAATCAAGTGAGAAAATGTGTGTATAGAAGGTGTTTGATAAAATGCCTGTTAGAAAATAGCTTCAGAGAATATTAGAGAGAGAGAAAATAAGAGAGATTAGAGAATTAGAAAAGTAGGTAAAAGATTGTAAAATCTTTTAACTCCCATATATATACTCTCTATTTGACAATGGTTATAATTAAAGCAGAACCGACATTAGACACCTGTCACGCAGCAAATAGTCAAAACAATAGTTAGTGGGCACGAGAAATAAGCAGTAATAATCGTGCACAGGCAGTTGTCAAGGAAAACACGTTTCCTACTAACCAAATGATTATCACTGTTTTATCTCACCTAATAACTTTCTGATAAATATGACAATTACAGTAAATACCACAAATAAGTCAAGTAAATAAATAATGCCACATAAGCATCAGAGTTTCCATCAGGATTTGCATCAGAACTTGCCTATTATCAGAATTTAACGGTCATCAGAACATGGCATCTGTACTCAAAAAGTGAATATCTATATCTGTTATTCTTCATACAAATACTGACTGGTTTCTTCAGAGTTTAATCATTAAAACTTTCATCAGAACTTGTCCTTAAAATTTATGCAAATAATACTCAACTGCTTGTCAAAAAAAACTTAATCACCATAGTAATTTTCATCATTCATATGGAGTGAGAGTGTGTGCAATTGCAAATGATCAGATGAAGATTAAAGTCTGATAGACTTCAGTATATCTTAGAAATAAGGCATAACTAAGAAAAGTGCTTAAAATTTGTCTTTAATTTTGAAGTCTACTATAGAATAAATTTATGAAGAGTCAACCTCAACTGTTTGTGCTCATTTTATGCATCTTTTGACATTCTTTTTATAGTGGCTTCTCAGTGTAAATGAGTCACAACTGCTATCAAAATTTATGCTATTATCAGAGTATTTCTCCAGTAATCAGAGAATGTGAAAAGTCACTAAGAAAAAATTATTTGCTTTTCTAATGCATATAACTTAATACCAGCAATGCACTTGGGTCTTCCCTTTCACATATTTACTCTAGTTGACTTCAATTTTCTTTTCTTTTCTTTTCTTCAGATAAGTGAGGCTTATCAAGCATGTAGTTCATCCTTAAGATTTACTGACATCAGAATTTGATAGATAAAAAGCAAGAATCTAGTTTGTGACTTAGTAATAAGATACACAAAGTAAATTTGACTAAGTTCAAAATCAGAATTTGCTTGTGTTAATGAATTTCCACATAAACAAATAATTCAAACATGGGATAACAGTTTGTTAAAGACTGCTAAGTCAGCACCTAACAATTAATCCTCATTGGAGTGAATAGTCACAGAACATTCAAAACACTATCAGAGTATAAAGAATCACATCAGATAACAATCAGTATTTAATTTATTACAGTTTAAGCACATATTACATGGAGATAAGAAAATCTGTAAACAGTGATCATAAAGTCTGATGCATGAGAACAAAAACTAAGCAGATTTTGAGAAAGAACCTAAAACCATTCCAAGTTCATTTACCAATCTTGTAAAAGTAGCTTCACATAGTGGTTTTGTGAAAATATCTGCTAGTTGTTGATCTGTTGGAACAAAATGCAATTCCACTATACCTTCCATCACATGTTCCCTTATGAAATGGTACCTAATGTTGATGTGCTTTGTCATTGAGTGTTGAACTGGATTACCTGTCATAGTAATAGCACTTTGATTATCATAGTAAATAGGTATTTTAGAAAATTCTAACCCATAGTCCAGTAACTGATTCCTCATCCAAATAATCTATGCACAACAACTTCCTACAGCAATATATTCTGCTTCTACAGTTGATGGGGAAATTGATTTATGTTTCTTGCTAAACCAAGAAACCAATCTGCCTCCAAGAAATTGGCAGCTTCCACTAGTGCTTTTTCTCTCTATTTTGCATCCTGCAAAATCTGCATCTGAGTAACCTATTAGCTTAAAATATGATTCTCTAGGATACCACAATCCTAGATTAGCTGTACCCTTGAGGTACTTGAAAATTCTTTTCACAGCTATTAGATGAGCTTCTCTTGGATCTGCCTGAAATCTTACACAAAGACAGGTAGCATACATGATATCAGGTCTACTTGCAGTTAAATAGAGTAAAGAGCCAATCATACCTCTATAGTTAGTAATATCTACTGGTGCTCCAGTATCTTTATCTAACTTGGTTGCAGTGGCCATGTGAGTGGATGTAGTTGAACAGTCTTGTATTCCAAATTTCTTGAGTAAATTTCTGATATACTTGGATTGATTTATGAAAGTACCTTATTCATTTTGCTTGACTTGAAGTCCCAGAAAATAGCTAAGTTATCCCATCATACTCATTTGATATCTTGACTGCATTAGCTTTGCAAACCTTTCACTGAGTTTGGCATTTGTAGAACCAAAGATGATATCATCAACATATATCTGTACCAAAAGTAAGTCTTTTCCATGGTTGAGGTAGAACAGGGCTTTATCAATTGTGCCTCTATTAAATCAACTTTCTAGAAAAAATTGAGCTAAAGTCTCATACCATGCTCTTGGAGCTTGCTTAAGGCCATAAAGTGCTTTATCAAGTATGTAGACATGATTAGGAAATTTTGGATCGACAAGTCCTAGAGGTTGTTCAAGATATACCCCTTCTTCCAATTCTCCATTGAGAAAAGCACTTTTCACATCCATTTGAAAGACTTTAAACTTTTTGTGAGCAGCATAAGCCAAAAAGATTCTTATGGCTTCCAATCTAGCAACTGGAGCAAATGTTTTATCATAGTCAATACCCTCCTATTGAGAGTAACCTTTAGCAACCAGCCTTGCTTTGTTTCTTGTAATTATGCCATCACTGTTAATTTTGTTTCTGAACACCCATTTTGTGCCAACAATGGATCTGTTCTTTGGTCTTGGCACTAGGGTCCATACTTTGTTTCTTTCAAATTCATTTAACTCTTCCTGCATTGCTTGCATCCAATCACCATCTTGAAGAGCTTCATCTACTTTCTTTGGTTCAGTCTGAGATAGAAAGGAATGATAGAGACATTCATTTGATGTTGTTGTTCTAGTTCTGACACCTGCTTCCCGATCTCCAATTATTAAGTCAGGTTTATGTGCTTTAGTCCACTTCCTTGTAGATGGAAGTTGATCTCTAGAACTGGATCCTCCCCCAGTTATGCTGTCCTCATGCTGTCTCCATCAGCATTTTCTGATGCTCCCCCTGAAGTTATGCTCTCTGAAATTTCAGAATTTGAGTTGGATCCTTCAGGAATTGAAGAATTAGAGTTTCCAGAATTATCATAATTTGGCTCATCAGAACATGAAGAACTTGTGACAGGTTCTAATGCTTCTTGAGAGTCTTGAGATGTGGTAGGATCATTAGCTTGCTCCCCTTGAACAGGTGCATTTTCCCTTGGAGTAGTTACCAAAGTTTCAAAGACATCAGAATTTAACCCGTCATAACTTACAAGATCAGGATTTAGGTCATCAAAATTTACAGAATCATAATTTAAATCTTCATTTTCAAATCTCAGCTGATCGTGATCATTGAAATCTTCAAGTCAAGTAATCTTTTTATCATCAAAAGATACATTGATAGATTCCATGACAACCCTTATTCTTAAATTGTAGACTCTGAAGGCTTTTGTGGACAGTGGATATCCAACAAAAATTCCTTTATCAGCTTTTAGATCAAATTTTGACAACTGTTCCGGATGAGTCTTAAGAACAAAACACTTACATCCAAATACATGAAAATATTTCATATTTGACTTCTTTTTCTTCACCATCTCATATGGTGTTTTTCCATACTTGTTTATGAGTGTAGCATTTTGTGTAAAACAAGCAGTCTGCACAGCTTCAGCCCAAAAGTAGGCTGGTAGCTTTGCTTCATCAAGCATAGTTCATGCAGCTTCAATGAGAGTCCTGTTCTTTCTTTCTACAACTCCATTTTGCTGTGGAGTTCCAGGTGCAGAAAATTCCTGCTTTATTCCATGCTCTTTGCAGAACTCTTCCATGATTGAATTCTTGAACTCAGTGCCATTATCACTTCTTATTATTTTAACAGAATCCTTGACTAATTTATCCAGCTCTCAGACATGATTAGTTAGAGTAGATGCAGTTTCATTCTTCTTGTGCACGAAATACACCCAAGTGTATCTTGTGAACTCATCCACTATAACCATAGCCGATTTCTTCTTTACAGTTGACATGACATTGACTGGACCAAATAGATCAACATGCAGTAAGTGATAAGGCTCAAGAATTGAGGATTCAGTTTTGCTCTTGAATGAAGATTTTCTTTGTTTTGCCTTTTGACAAGAATCACAAAGACCATCAGGAGCAAATACTGATTTTGGCAGTCCTCTCACAAGATCTTTCCTTACTAGCTCATTTATGTTGTTGAAATTTAAATGAGAGAGTCTCTTGTGCCAATTCCAGCTTTCTGCAATTGATGCTCTACTCAACAGATAGATTACAGAACCATCAAAGTTTGTTGAAAGTCTGGCTTCATATATGTTACCATGCATGTAACCTTTCAGAACCACTTTGCCTGTAGAATTACTTACAACTTCACAGTGTTCTTCAAAGAAATCCACATGATAACCTCTGTCACAGATTTGACTCACACTTAGCAGATTGTGTTTAAGTCCTCAGACAAGAGCTACTGATTCGATGATGACATTCCCAAGATTGATATTTCCATATCCCAGAGTTTTTCCCATGTTGCCATATCCATAAGAAACTCCTGGGCCAACTTTCTCCATAAAGTCTGATAGGAGGGCTTTATTTTCAGTCATATGTCCTGAACATCCGTTGTCCAGAACTAGGATATTTTTCATGTTGCCCTGTAATCACAAATACCACTATTGGATAGTTTTAAGGACCCAGACTTGCTTGGATCCTTTGGACTTTTTTAAGTTTGTTAGCATTTGTAGCGGATTTAGTTTCAGAGTTTATGCTAACATGTTGTTTATCAGATTTTATATCAGACTTTGCACCAGACTTTACACTAGAAGGAATTACACTAACTTTCTTTGAAAAAGATTTTATTTGATAATAATCATAGTACAAACTATGATATGCCTTACGAGTATAAATGGAATGCCATAAACTACCACAATGAAAACAAGGATTTTGTGGTTTAAACCTAACATACTGACTCTTAACTCTTGATCTAGGAGGTAAAGAGTTTATATCTTTATTTTTCCTGCAAAAAGAAGCAAGATGGTTAGAGTTTCCACAGTTATAATATTTCTTTCTAGGAGCATTAGGAACATGCATATAATTATTGTTTTTATTCACACCTTCCTTTCCATTCCAATTTTTCCTAGCTTTATTTACCTTGTTCACATTTCTAATCTCTTTCAGCTTATGCTTAAGCTGCTTTTTCGTCATTAAACCTATATTTACTGAAGCTGGTTTGTGCTATTTTAATTTGTCAGAAGTTGACTTTTCTTTGACTTCTGTCCGAGAATCTATCATCTTTTCAGAATCAGACATTACAGTTTTGCTACAAACTTAACAGGATTAACTTTAGGCTTTTCAGCTCTCTTGGTAAAGTTTGGTTTAAATGACACAATTTCCTTTTCTTCTTTGTCATCTTCATAACCTAAGCCCTCTTTCCAGTTTCCACTACTTAGTATATTCTGAGTTGTTCTGCCAGAGTTAGTCCAAGTTTTGATGATTTCTCTTTCCTTTTCTAATTCAGATTTAAGAGATTTATTCAATTTTAACACTTCATCTCTAACATACAAAACATCATCTCTTTCTTTCTGAGTTTGATGGAACATAACTAACTCTTTTTCTAAATAGTCATTTATGTTTCTAAGAGCAAGACTTTCAGATGTTAATCTTTCATTTATTAAAGTCTGATCTCGAAAACTAATGAACATGGTTTTAAGATATAATCTCAACTCTTTAATATCATCAGTATGGAAAGCAAAAGTTGTTTGAGGTACCTTCAATTCAGCAGTTTCAAGACTGCTATCAGCATTTGCCATCAAGGCATAGTTCACCTCATCTTCAGAATCTGAAGTGTTTGTCCAACTTTTCTTCTTTGTGACAAGTGCCTTGCCTTTATCAGTTTTTCATTTCTTGCAGTCAGGAGATATGTGGCCTCTTTCACCATAATTGTAGCATTGGACATTTGAGTTGTCTCCTCTATCAGACTTTACTCCTTTGCCTTTAGACTTTCTGAACCCTTTCTTATTAGAACTTCCACCTTTCCTGGAAAACTTCTTGCCCTTTCTGAATTTCTTGTAAGCTATCTTTGTGATACCCTTCACCATAAGAGCACACAGTTGCATCATCTCTGCATCAACATCGACTTCAGGTAAACTTTCAGTTTCTGAATCATCATCATCAGAATCTGACGATTCTGAATCAGGCTTTATGATGAGAGCCTTTCCTTTGCCCCTCTTTGATATAACAACTTTAGGAGATTCCTCCTCAGCTTTAAGAGCAACTGTCCTTGACTTTCTTCCATGCCTCTTGCTCCTTTGATCCATCTCAAGTTCATGAGTCTTGAGCATACCATAAATTTCATTAAGAGTAGTTTCAGTAAGGTCATAGTTGTCTCTTATGGTGGTAGACTTCAAATCCCAATTTTTAGGAAGAGCTAAAAGGAATTTTAGATTTGAATCTTCAAGATCATATTCCTTGTCCACCAGTGACAGATCATTCAAGAGTTTGGCAAACCTGTCATATAAATTAGTTAATGACTCATCATCTTTTGAGTCAAAGTGCTCATACTCTTGAGTGAGTATAGTCATCCTGTTCTTTTTGATTGCATCAGTTCCCTGACATCTTGTTTCCAAAGCATCCCATATCTCCTTTGTAGTCTTGCATCCAATTACCCTGTTTGACATGAAATTATCAATTGCACTATGCAGCAAATGCCTTACCCTTACATCTTTGGTAATAGATGAGATATCTTTATGTGTGTATACACCTTTCTCCTTTGGTATGGTCTTTGCTGGTTGATCAGCAACTGCAACATAGAGCTTGGTAGGCTTATATGGCCCTTCATTAATTTTATCAAGGTATTCTGGATCTGTAGCTTCCAGAAACATAGCCATCTTCACTTTCCAAATGGGATAATCAGATGGTCTCAGAATGGGAACCCTAATAGTCTCATATCGACTGTGGGTTTGAGTGTTTTGAGTATCTTGAGTTTTTGTGGGCTTAGTTGGTGTTTGTGTTTCTTCAGACATGATTGATTGTTTGGATCTTACTGTATGTGTGTTAAAAGAAAGGCTCTGATACCACTTGTTAGGTCACATGACACTATAGAAGGGGGTTGAATATAGTGTTTATACAATCAAATCGATTTCGAACACAAGTATGTAACTGTAATAAAGTATATTCAATAAACTCTGTTACAATAGAACAGTTGTTCTCTCTCAGTAATGAACAATATCACTAAGAGCTGCTAGGTTACAATGTATAAACTTTCTCATGAATTGTAACACATATAATGTAAACCCTAAGCTGTGTTTATATAGTACACAGTTACAAGATATCTTCTAATTAATATGGAATATAATTTTGTCTCCTAAAATATATCAATCAGATATTATCTTCTACAAGTCTTCTAGTCTTCTAACTCTTCATGCATATTTTCTATTGTTTTAGTCACGATCCTTTCCTATTAATCAGCTGCTTTCTTTATCTGAAGTATCCGCACTTAAATCCTGATATAAATCCTGACGGCCTTAAGTTCTGATATAAATCCTGACTTCAGTAAGTTCTGATTTCCAGTAAGTCCTGATATTAAGTTCTGAAAACTAAACACAACCGATGAGACATGACATCTCAAATATATCTAACATACAATTTCTACTCATTCATTTTATGTCTTTAATTTGCATGCTTAGAGTTTTCATAAGACAATTATCAAATAATCATACAGATAAGCTTAAATGATACTAATTTTAATCAAGAACTCATTTTAGACAAATAATAGAAATTTGACTTAAGAATTGTTACATATACTTTATCAAGCGGTATCAGTATATAGGGACTATATTGCCAAGTTATACTTTATCAAACACATGTTTAGATCAGGTCAAACAAAGCATCAAGATAGTTGTTTACATACATAATTTAATACACAGAAGATATGTAATCTGGCAAGGTTTGTAAATTCAATTACAATTTTATTTTAAATCATACTTACAAACTCGAATTCATTTTTAATCTTTGTATAAGATTCTTTCAATAGATTTAATCAGTTTTCCATATTTATAGATTACACAGATACATATCAATTAAATGAAGCTTTAATTGATTTACAATTAATTGCAGCACAATTTGCTTTCTTCTCAGTGTATATAAAACAGACAACCAATTTATCAATTCTCAATTTGTTAACACAAGCGGATCAATGCAAGAGTTATAAACACATATCTTATTAAAAACATTTAGTTATATATATATGTATATATATATATCACGAGTTAGAACATAAGTACCATATAAAGATATATCATACTTAGTTTGATTCAAAAATCAAATATCAATATTTTGACTGTTAACCCTATGATACTCATAAATCACATTACAGTTAACCATTTCAACCACATCAAGAAAGTATATCTGAATTCAACTCAACTATGTCACAAGTAATATACACTAATCAAATCTAATTTAACCAAGTAACATAAAAAATTATAAGCATCAGTCATAATCCACATCCAAAGATCATGTTCTTAATTCGAAAATAAGTGAATCAATAAATCAATTTGAACAAGATTCACAGGGATTCAAACAACACAGTTTAATAACATTGAAAGGACTGATTTTGTGAATTGAACTCATACCTGAGCCTAAAGCATGGCCTGGCTATTAGGTCTTACCTGGTTGACTCAGTCACGGACCGAGTCAACTTCCGAGTCCCGAGTTTCACCCGAGTTTTGCCACATGCAATAGTGTTTCTCCTTCTTTGACTCGATTTTGCTCCATTCCGGTCTTCTCCTTGTAATCATTGTCGCATAATTGACTAATGGAGAGAAGATTGTACTTTAACCCAGTGACTAATTGAACGTCGGAAATTTTAACTTTCTCATTTCCGATATCTCCGATGCCGACAATAATTCCTTTACTACTATCACCAAATGTTACGCTCCCCATGGTAACCTTTTTAATGTTGTTCAAGAGTGACTTGTTACCGGCCATATGTCTTAAACATCCACTATCAAGGTACCATATGTCTTGTTTCGCGGCAAGACAAACCTACAACCATGATTAGTTAAATTTATAGGTACCCCTTTATCTTGAGGGTCCTGGGGTTAGTACATGATATATAACATTTGATTTATGAAAGAATCTATGCATGGTATAATTATCATTTGATATATAAATATTTCTAGATGAATACGACCTAGTTTGAGGTTGATAATACCTAGAGCTATCATGAAATCTTGATGAAGCATGAGAAACATTATATCTATTATTAGCATGGTAAGTAGCATAAGCATTTCTACTAAAAGGTTGTTACCTTCTAAATGCATTACTATTTACATGATATTATGTATTTCTATTTAAAATATAGTAGGTTGATAAGACCAATATTTCCTTGGATTCTTATATTCCATATTTTTGTGAGGCACATGTTTATCATCTTTCTTGTATGATTCCTTGCGAATCCATACATGCTTCCCCTTAATTTCACCATTCTTGAATTTGCAATATTGAATGGTATGTCCCATTTTATTAATAAGAACATTTATAAGATGGCGATTTGGGTGAAGTCTTTATTGGTGATATCTCCAAGTATTTCCTTTAGGAGGAGAATTCTTATTATATACCAAACCTTCATGATTATATGAGGTTTTATTATGCACCATTTGATCCAACATCTTATTGCCTTTTGTAAATCTTTGAATGACTTCTTCAAGATTTTCATTTTCTTTCTTTAAGGCATCAACCTTGTTGTTAAGGATTCTTTCTTGATCTTTAACTTGAACTATGAGTTTATAATTTTCTTCTTTTAACCTTAGAGCTTCACCTTTAAGCTCATTGGTTTCTAATATCTCTTTTTCTTTATCAAGATTGTCTTTATAAGATGTTTCTTTATCTTAAACATTTGAATCATTTAGAATCTTTAAGTTCAATAGATTAACGTGAAGTTTACAAATATTATCATTCAATTATATCTTTTCACGTTCCATCTCTTCGTCTTTGAGAATTAATGATATATTATCCGTTTCCAGATTGAGTATATTTTCTTGAAGTTTATTTACCTCAATCTTGATGAGATGGTTTTGATCTTTTAGAGATGTAATCTCATTTTCATCTTGGACTTTCGAGTCCATCATCCTAGTATATTCTTTATTTTGAGTATGATGAATTTCCTTAATTTTCATCTTCTCGGACCATAACAAGTGAAACCTTTGTTCAACATCTTTATATTTATTTTTATAACTTACTACAAGTTCAATTAAATCATGCTAATTCATATCTACGAGAGATAAATTAGATTCATCTAATAAAGATTTAATTGAGACATAGTTAGATGTTACCTCTTGATTTGAAAAGGAGATTTCCGTTGAGGTAGTTTCGTCTCCGAGAGCCATTAAGCATAGATTGACCACTTGTTCACTAGCTTCCGGAGCTTCTTCATCTTCACTTAGATCCCAACCATTTTCGGCCACGAGACTTCATCCCTTTGAAAGTTTAGAACATTCTCTTTTATAATGACCGGGTTGTTTAGAATCGAAACACACATCTTGTGTTTCTTCCGTAGATGGATCTTTAGGTTTTGGAGGAGTGTAAACAGGATGGTTTGTAGAGGCATTGGCATTACTATAGGTATTTATATTTTAATTGCCTTTGCCTTTATTGTAGCTCGTTCACGGATTATTACTCTTATAGTTGGAAGAATAATTTTGAGAGTAATTTGGCCTTCCGTTAGAGTTAAAAATTCTTTGTTGATTATTTGATTTTAGGAAGCCTTTTCTGTATCTTTGAGCTTTTGCTTTGAAGCACACGACGAAGTTGTCTCGTAAGTAGAGCAATTTCACTCTCATCGAGATTTTGGAGTTCCTCATTTAACTCCTCGTTGTTTTCATCTTATCAATTAATATGGCATTTAGAGCCATATTTTTCTTTTTATCCTCCACTTTTGGAGCAACCTTTTCCGAAATATTATCTTCTTCGTAAGCACGAAGATTTCCGAATAGGTTATCAATCTTATACTCATTTAAGTTGTGCATCTCTTTTATAGTAGTGACTTTAACCTTCCAACTAGGTGGTAGAGATTTGAGCACTCTTTTATTCTTTTCATTTTGAGTATAATTCTTTCCAAGTTGAGGTAACTCATCGATAATACGAGTAAATCTTGTTTCCATATCGATGATATTTTCTCCTTCTTGGAGTTTAAAGTTCTCCTATTCTTGGATCAATGTATCCATCCGAGAATCTTTTATATAAGTGGTTCCTTCATAGGTTACCACTAATTTGTTCCACATTTCTTGTGCCGACTTGTAATTATTTACTCTTTTATATTCTTTTTCTGCAAGTGCACTTGTGAGAACCATTTCCGCCTTGGCGGCTATATTCATTGTGGCTTCTTCCTCTAAGTTGTATTCACTAACCTTCTTTTTGACGATGATGTCATCGATAGTTTTGGTAGGAATGCGAACACCGTCTTTGATAGCCATCCAAAATTTGACTCCTTGAGATCTAGCATAAATGTGAAACCTCATTTTCCATGTTACAAAGTTGGTGCCAACAAATAGTGGAGGTCGTGAGCTAGATAGACCTTCACCACATCCCACATGATTAATATACGCCATTTCGGATCACTTTTTGTTGTGCCTATAAATCTGCAAATCACTTAACAAACACGTTAAAAAGCACCGCTCTGATACCAATTATACATGGTCATGGGTCCAACCCATGTCACCATACAATGGTACCTATCAGACCATCCGGTAATCGTATCCACCGATCTACTTCCACCCTATAATCGGAGATCCTAGCTTCAGTGACTCATTCACCAAGCAGAGTTCCCATAGGTGGTATGCCCAAATTCACAGTATAGGTCAACTAGCTCTGATACCAATTGTAAGGTCTCGTATGAGGGCTATTTTAAGCTAGAAGGGGGGTTGAATAGCTTAATTACCAATTTAAAAATTGTTATGGCATTTTAAAATAATTTATCCCTTTTTAAAACTTTACCGAGTGGTTATGCAGTTTATATGTGCGGAAAATAAAGTGCAAGGAAAGAAAATACCACACGGTGATTTTATCCTGGTTCGCGATGGCGCAACCTCTAATAGATTCGCTCACCCCTACTCCAGTCCCCGAGCTCCTCTCCGGACTCGGGATTTTCCCTTATAATAAACTTGCTCCTTTAGTTGGCGGAGAAGCCTTTACACCCTTACAAGTATTTGTCTTGGTGCGGAACTGTAAGTCATATGTCATAGCCTATTTGTATATTCGAGGATTCAACTCAACTCAAATAAGAATGTAATAAGTAAATAGTGGATTGACCGTGAGAGAGATCTCGCAAAATAATATATGTCAAAGGATTCAGAAACAAGGTTCATCTATAGACTTGAGGAGGTAATTCACTGGAAGAAGTTCAAGAAGTTGATCATGCCTCAGTGATATAAATCAAGATCGTGGATTTAATCAAGTGACAGAGATCTCGTCAGAGTATCAATTAATTACAAGGATTTAATCTGAAGAAAATCAAAGTGTCAGAGTCAAGACATGAAGAAACGTCACGGAAGTTAGTCACTCATGAACCAGACAGTACATCGAGTGTCAACGTTGAAGTGGTGGAATTGATTCATAATTTTCAGTGATTTTCAGAAGATTTGCAGAAGAATGGTTGCTGCTCAAGACTAGAATTAATTCTCTATTAATTAATTAATTCATCTAATTTAATTAAGAAAATAAATTATATCTACGAAGAATAATTTATTTATTAATTGAATTAATTGATTAATTAATTCTGAATTAATTTTAGGAATTTTCAGAAGTTTAATTGGATTAAATTCAAATCTTAAATCAGCAAGACAAATGGAAATGAACTAGCATGACAATCTGGATTGTCATACCGATTGTCATGCTAGGCCATTTTCCATTGTCATACCGAAAGTTACTCTAGGAGGATAATTGTCTTGCTAGTTCATTCTGATTGTCATGCTAGTTCATTCAGATTGTCTTGCTAGTTCATTCAATTGTCCTACCGAAAGTCTTGCCAGCTATAGGATTGTCATGCCAATTCAATTCTATTGGTTTGTTGATTAAAAAGAAGCAGAAGACCTTCTTTCAATAATCTATCATTCAAACAGAAGAACAAAGAACAAGAAAAGCAGCCGCCTTGAAATATTACATTTTTCATCTGTTTAATTCAAGATCAATTTCTAGATTGTAAAGTTAAATCCAATCAACTAGAAATCTTTATCTTGTTCTTGTGTAACAATCTAGCGGATCAAAATCCCTAGAACTTAATCTCAAATTGCGTTTAGCATTTGAATCTTTTTATTACAAAAATAGAAAAAGTTCATGTC
Organism: Apium graveolens; assembly: GCF_009905375.1. Classification (NCBI taxonomy): domain Eukaryota; kingdom Viridiplantae; phylum Streptophyta; class Magnoliopsida; order Apiales; family Apiaceae; genus Apium; species Apium graveolens. Next base: position 164,766,202 of record NC_133651.1, read on the forward strand.
GAATTTATTCTAGATTTGTGATAATTAATTTGAGATTAATTCCTTGTAATCGATACAGTTGTTGTAACACCTTTCAAGTTTAATAATATTTTTATTTAACTTGAATTTTGTTTCACATTTTTTATTCCGCATTTAATTCGATTATTCGGTACTGTTTGTATTCAACCCCCCCTTCTACAAACTCATTGGGACCCAACAATTGGTATCAGAGCCTTCTGATTAACGAACAAATCAAGATCCTAGACTTTTGTGATTTTTCAACTCCTTGAATTTTTATTTATTCAAAAATTCATAATGACTTCACATAAAGTTGGAACCGTTAAAATTCCACAATTTGATAAAGAGAATTATATCATGTGGAAGAAGAAGATGCTATTATTTTTACAAGTTGCAAATCCCAAATATTCAAACTTGTTAAAGAAGGGTATAAAAACTCCGATGGTTATTGAACCGGAGGTAATAATAGATGGTGTGGTGACTACTGAAGCTAGAACCTATCCAAAAGAGCCTGAAGATTTTACTCCTGCTGAGAAGGAAGAAGCCTCCTTGGATGCCAGCCTTCAATTAATATTAATTGATTCCCTTGATCCCTTGATGAACAGACATGTGATGAACTGTAAAAATTCCAAACACATGTGGGAAACTATTGAGGTGATTAATGAAGGCACAGAGGAAGTTAGGGAGAACAAGTTGGAAATCCTAACCTCTGAATATGAACATTTCAAATCAAATCCAGGAGAAGGAATTACTGAAGTGTTTGAGAGGTACAATGCGTTGATCAACAACCTGAACATCAATGGAAAGTATTATTCAATCAGGGAGGTCAACAAAAAGTTCCTTTTAACACTGCCAGCTCATCTTGAACATAGAATCACTGCCATTAGAGAAGCTAGAGATCTGAGTGAGATTTCTTTGGACAGGCTCTATGGAGTGTTAAAAACCTATGAGTTGGAGCAGATTCAACAGAAGGAAGTCTACGGGAAGGATAGAATGGTCAGCACATCTACTGCACTTGTAGCTGAAGGTCAACAACAACAACAATCTCAACAGTTAGAAAGAATGGTACAGTTTTCCAAGGGTGAGGAAAATGAGTTAGTAGCAGAATATGATCCTCCTACTACAAATCAATCAAGTGATGATTTTTATTCCTTGGAAGAGCTGGAGCAATTGGAAGATGAATCAATGGCCCAAATTGTCAAGAGATTCTCCCATGTCAGATTCAGGAGGAATCCCAAGCTTAAGTACAAGTCCAACTACAACAAATTCCAGAAAGGTGGATCTTCATCCTCTAACACCAGCAGTGGTGGGTACAAACCAGGAATGGTTGATCGGAGCACCATTAGATGCTATAACTGCAATGAGTTGGGACACTTTGCCACAGAATGTAGGAAGCCAAAGCAAGTAAGAAAGAACTCTGAAAGGGCTTATCTGGCAAAAGGAAGAAGCTGGGATGATACTGACAGTGAAGATGAAGATGAAGGAAATCTTGCTCTTATGGCTATTGATGGAAAAGCTTCATCGTCAAGAATAGAGGTAAAACTTTCTGATGCTGAAATGGTTTATCATCTAAGAGGTAACTTAGATTGTGCACGTCGTGATAATGAACTGTTAAGTTTACAGATCACAGACCTTGAGAAAGAGGTCAATGAATTAAGACTTGTGCACATTAATCAAGACAAATTAAAAGAACAGGTATCTTTTCTAGAGAATAGAGTTGACTGTTATAGAAAACTCGAAACTATTCTCAAAGACAAGATCACCGGTCTTGAGACTAAGGTTAGAGCCTACTTCAATTCTTGTTCGAAGGCTAAAGAGTTCTACAGTAAGCAAGCTGTTAATCAAACATCTGGAATAGGTTATGATTACAATGCTGCTATTGGAGAATTAGGCATAAACTCCCCTCCTCATGTATGTGCTAAAGGGAGGGAAGTACCACATGTGCTTAAGGGTGTTGATGAACCCCTCTATAAAGCATCAATTGCTGAACCATTTGATGCGACCTCTTCTGTTATTCAAGAAGAAATACGTGCTGAGGATCATGCTTATGAGAAGATTGTTTCCAAGTCAAGTGAGTCGAAAGTTCCAGTCAAAGTTGTGAAAGCAACTGAGACTAACTCAGACACACATGAGTTGGATAACAATAATGCCATGTCTACCATGCATAAATTGCCTGCTGTTAATCACTCTCATAAAGCATGTGGTGTTGCTAATTGTATGTCTTGTGCTTTTAATATGATGTATGCTTATTTTAATGGTAAGCATGTGTCTAATGATAAGACTACTCCTCGTCAGCATGTGAATAACATGAAGCATGATAGGTCTAAGACTGCTAGTCCTTCTAAGGCTAGAAAGGAGACATTTGTGCCTAAGCTTAAACAGAAATTTGTTAACGCTGTTTACAAGGTCAAATGTTCATTCATTGAGAAAGTTGAGGCAATTAAAATTAAAAATGTTGTTTTTCCTGACAAAGGACAGTTCTACAAGTATGCCGGGCCCAACCAAGTTTGGGTTCCGAAGAAGGTCTAATCCATTTGTAGTGCAGGGCATTAAACAAGTATAACCGGTAGTGTGGATTCTTGACAGTGGATCATCAAGACATATGACCGGAGATAGAGCCCTGCTATCAAATGTGGTTGAGAAAGCTGGCCCCATGGTTACCTTTGGAGATAACAGCAAAGGTTTATCTAAGGGATATGGCTGTTTGCAAGCTGGGAATGTTATCATTGTAATTTTGTATATTGTGCTAGGTTATTATCAGGAAGCAGTATCTAACATATAGCACCAGTGATGAGACTTGAGAATATTACGACATATCAGACACCTGCTGCACATTACACTTGGAATTGTACTCTAGTAAGATGTGTACAAGTGTACTCCTGGTTGGTAAGTCAAAAGAGGAAGTCAATGCACCACAGTTCATGGACTTTGCAGCTGTAGATCTATTGGACTATGAAATTTCTTCTTCACAATCTCACTTCAGGTTGGTATGAACTAGTATACTGCTCAAGCAATCGTCAAGGACATGGTATGACACTCTAACAGAAGTTATAATTTTATATGAATAAGTAGAGTCGTCATATTAATAACTATCTTATCACTAAGCACAATCATATTGTTTCATATGTGCAGTGGTATATTGGTTATGCAACATAACAATTAGTATCTAAAGTACTTGACAAGTATCGGTCAATGATATGTTGTTAACATTATGTTGCAGATATTTGTAAGCTTTTGACATGAATGAGAATTACTTAGACTTTACACTAAGTGATCAATGTTTTATCAAAAACTCATTCATATTGAAAAACAAAATCAAACCTCTTTCTACATTAGTGATTTCTTATGTCATGTAAAATCTTTTGAAATCACTATTGTAAATCATTTTCTCTCTATTACCATATATTCTGTGTTACAGGTTCAGTCTCCAATGACTTTCTTTCATTGACAGTCATGAGGTTGAAAACCCACAACGTCTATCCCAGACTGTAAAGACAAACACAAAAACAGAACCAACCAACACTCTCTTACCACTAAATATAGTATGAATGAGCGTGAGGGAGATAGTGCCTAGTGCACCACATAAGGAAGGTTCTGTAGTCAACCCAGTAGATCTGTCTCCTACATAGATGAGTAGTATTTAAACCGAGACAACTGCTAACCCCCATACATCTTCTCAAAAAGATGTAATGGCTGAAAAGGCACAAAAACAGTTACTAGATTCATTCTCTCAACAGGGTGAGTCTATTGAATTTTGCCTGTCGGCCAAGGTATCCGATATAGTGTCACCACTTCAAATATAATCAATTCTTGATGCACAAGGAGAGGTTACACACACAAAGGATGAGTTGACGGAAACAAGAGTTTCGACCATTTTAAGGTCAGATTCGATTGTTCAAGGTTCGTTAGTGGACCAATTGCCTTTACAGGTGTTAGGAGAGGATACTGATCCAAAAGCCATATGTCAGTGGTCAGTGTCTACCTCCCCAGGCTTAAATCCCCTGGATGCATCTGCGGATAGTGGATCTGACATAGGTGCAGATCGGCAACTTGTTGACAATGATTCAGATATTACCTGATAAGTCACAAGGAAATGTCTTCACAGACATTAGAAGGGAACTTTGATCTTTATGCTAAATTCTTTGGATCATTGTTTACCTTCCCAGAATTCAAATCTGGAACCCTAAAAGGGAAACTAGCAACTTGTAGATTATGACTCAGATTTATCTGACGAGTTTAACAAGGATGGGGATTTGCGAACTCCCATTGCACCACCTGTGACCTCCTTAAGGATGGCTAAGGTGATTTTCCTTGCAGGTACAACTGGATTATGGAGCTATGAGAGAAGAGTGATACACTTGTGAGAATGAGTGTAAACACGAGTGGAGAGAAGAGTGAAACACATGTGAGGTACACTAAAACAGGATCACACACTCACAGTGAGGAAGAAAGAGAAACTACTTGTTATTTCTTTTCCAACCAAGTGAAATATGAGAACTCCTTCAGACGACGGCATACATTCCTTCTTTAAGGGGGAGATAGAAGCTTAAGTAATAGTTTGGAGGATTCCTCAACTAAGGGGGAGAAATAGCAGGGAGTAAGAAAAAGATCCTACTTGTACACTACACCACACCATTGTTGTTTGTAACTACGGATCCTATTGTACGGGAGAGGTGGTAAACACAAGGTGATTTCCTAGTAAGGGAAGAAGCTGTTAGGGGAGTACCATTGGTTTTTATCTGCGGATCCTATTGTACGGGAGAGGTGGTAAAACGAAGGTGATCTTCTTTAATCAGTTGATTCTCATAGGGGGAGAAGCAAGAGAGATATGTGCTTCTCAACAGGAAATGTGGTTGTACAAAAGAAGATGAAACTACTTGAAGATATGTTCAGTCTAGAGGAACATCTACTTGGAATCTGGAAAATGTTAAATCTAGTCCAGAACTTTTCTACTATTTACTTTGCATGTATATTTATATCTTTTTCTTATTTGTTAGTTGAGTTATCCTCTAGGTATTTGTGTGTTATTGTCTAACAAACAAATAGGGGGAGATTGTAAGTCATATGTCATAGCCTATTTGTATATTCGAGGATTCAACTCAACTCAAATAAGAATGTAATAAGTAAATAGTGGATTGACCGTCAGAGAGATCTCGCAAAATAATATCTGTCAAAGGATTCAGAAACAAGGTTCATCTACAGATTTGAGGAGGTAATTCACTGGAAGAAGTTCAAGAAGTTGATCATGCCTCAGTGATATAAATCAAGATCGTGGATTTAATCAAGTGACAGAGATCTCGTCAGAGTATCAATTAATTACAAGGATTTAATCTGAAGAAAATCAAAGTGTCAGAGTCAAGACATGAAGAAACGTCATGGAAGTTAGTCACTCATGAACCAGACAGTACATCGAGTGTCAACGTTGAAGTGGTGGAATTGATTCATAATTTTCAGTGATTTTCAGAAGATTTGCAGAAGAATGGTTGCTGCTCAAGACTAGAATTAATTCTCTATTAATTAATTAATTCATCTAATTTAATTAAGAAAATAAATTATATCTACGAAGAATAATTTATTTATTAATTGAATTAATTGATTAATTAATTCTGAATTAATTTTAGGAATTTTCAGAAGTTTAATTGGATTAAATTCAAATCTTAAATCAGCAAGACAAATGGAAATGAACTAGCATGACAATCTGGATTGTCATACCGATTGTCATGCTAGGCCATTTTCCATTGTCATACCGAAAGTTACTCTAGGAGGATAATTGTCTTGCTAGCTCATTCTGATTGTCATGCTAGTTCATTCAGATTGTCTTGCTAGTTCATTCAATTGTCCTACCGAAAGTCTTGCCAGCTATAGGATTGTCATGCCAATTCAATTCTATTGGTTTGTTGATTAAAAAGAAGCAGAAGACCTTCTTTCAATAATCTATCATTCAAACAGAAGAACAAAGAACAAGAAAAGCAGCCGCCTTGAAATATTACATTTTTCATCTGTTTAATTCAAGATCAATTTCTAGATTGTAAAGTTAAATCCAATCAACTAGAAATCTTTATCTTGTTCTTGTGTAACAATCTAGCGGATCAAAATCCCTAGAACTTAATCTCAAATTGCGTTTAGCATTTGAATCTTTTTATTACAAAAATAGAAAAAGTTCATGTCGAATTTATTCTAGATTTGTGATAATTAATTTGAGATTAATTCCTTGTAATCGATACAGTTGTTGTAACACCTTTCAAGTTTAATAATATTTTTATTTAACTTGAATTTTGTTTCACATTTTTTATTCCGCATTTAATTCGATTATTCGGTACTGTTTGTATTCAACCCCCCCTTCTACAAACTCATTGGGACCCAACAGGAACACAAGGGTCACCACCTCAAAATTAATGTAATACCTACAGAACTTATCTTAGAAAATAATTCCCCACTATTTCTTCAAAGTTGTTGTAGAGCCTTTGTGTGGACTTGGCTTCCTTAGCTTTTGCCGGGCTTGGATCTTAGTGATCCGGTCTAGGGTCTTTCCTCTTCTTCACGGTGTGAAGACTACTAACTCCCCGTTAGTACATCTAGGACTTGGTTCTTAGAACGAGAATCACCTCACGTCACTTCACCTCACTAAAAAACTAATAAGACAATCTACGAAACAAACCAAGTATAGAAAAGATGGTTTGAACTAGTATGTTACTGTACTAGTCCACAAATAGTATAATATTCAAATAAGAATATTAAAACTAAATAAGAATACTTGACTTAAGATAATAAATAGTAGTCCAAGTATTTTTATGATTACTCCTTTATAGATGGAATAGATAGGATGAGTAATATGGGAAGTCTTTTTATATTAAGCACCTATGGCTTATGACTTCTTTAGTATTCTTCTTCTTTCGATTATATATTTTTAGATCGAAGAATACATTAATTACAACCTCGGAGTTGTAATTTACCTTTAAGTATATCAACTTAAGGTTTTAAGGTATGCTTGTATATTGATGATTATAAGGTCAAAGTATACTCTTTTAACTTCAAGCACGTTTATAAGATTTATGAGTCATGGCCAAGATCCAAATAAATTAAGTGCAAGTAATTGGATTAAGATTGTGCTTTATAGTGCAAGTTTGGACGAATAATTACGAGTATTTTATAGATGTCGTAGTATAACCCCACGGAACACTGAAAGATGTTAGAAGGGGCTTATACGATATGACTCGTAATTGTTTATATACACGATATGTGTTAGCCAGGATCCAATTAAACAGCGTGAAATTAATTTTCTAACTCGTGGATTTGATTCTTCCTTAATTTTAACGGATGATTGCGGAGTGTTTATAGATCGAGTTATAATCCCCCAGAACACTAAAGATGTTAGAAGGGATTAAAAATATGCTTCGTAATAATTTATGTGCACGAAATGAGTTAGCCAAGATCCAATTAAATAAAGTGCAAGTAATTGGCTAACTCGTGAACTTAATCCGTTTTGATATTTGACAAATTACGAAGTGTTTATAGATCGAGTTATAATCTCCCGGAACACTAAATATGTTATAAGGGATTAAAAACTTTACTTCGTAATATTTTATGTGTACGAATAATTGTTAGCCAAGATCCAATAATAAAAATAATTGGCTAACTCGTGAACTTGGGTCAAATATAATCTCCCTTTAGGAGATGAAGTACTTTTATTTATAGATCTTCTTCTAGATCAAGTACTTATTCGAATTCCAAGTTCGAATCTTAGTTCCCTTGAGAACTTTGTTTATAAGAGATCTTAGAGTAGAGCTCAAGATGAAGTAGAGAAATTAAGTACAAAGCTCATATAAAAAGAACTCAAATAAGAAGCTAAAAGTTACCACTTTTGAAGAAAGGTCGGAAAAGTTCACCGGAGGTTCAGCCGGATTTGGCACTTTGGTCAAACTTGGGCAGCTCTTCGGAAGGCCGGAAAGTGGTAGTGGATGAGCTCACTTGGTGGGATAAAGCTTGGTTGGGTGAAGCTAAGCTTGGGTTTCAAAACCTTGTATATATCTAAGTATAAAGAAGAGAGAGGAGATTTTTGAGAAGAAGTGTGTGTATAGATTTTGAAAGAGATGAAGAGAAGCACTTCTTAAAAAAATACCAGAAAGTTTGTGGCTCTTTAGCTTGAAGAAAATGGGTTGGGTGGGGGTTTATTTATAGGAGAAGTTGGGTGGATAGGATGTTGGAGATTTGAGATAAATGGATGGTGGATGATGTATGTCACATGGATTGATGACTTGACAAGTAGGTTGTGTTTCTTTGATATAGCCATATAATACAAACAACTTTATGGGTTAAAAAACTCAGCTGATATATTTGAATAAATATATATTTTCCTTTTTCTTTTAATTATTGTTTAATGACTTAATTAAGGATTAAACACCATTAATTATGACTACCTTAAAAAATCCTAGATAAATACCATAAAAAAAATATGATAATTACTTAAATAATATAAAATGATGTCCTGCAATTTTTGGTCAACTTAGGTCAGTGGTAGCTAGGTCAAACGTGGTCAACTGTGGGACCAACTGCCTCGATTTTTGTGCCAAGATAAAAATTCTCTGAATGTTACCAAATTTTTACCAAACTTAGAAAATACTACTTAAATGATCCATACCAAATTTAAAGTTATTCTAGCATGTGGAAGTATTTTATCTAAAATAAAATGTTCTGTGAGTCTTTTCTTCCGAGTAAAAATATCATTGGTCTTGAAATGAAGGTGATGGATCTTTTGACCAAAATTTTGACTTGAATAAATACTTAAAATATATTTTCTAATATAAAATATATTTGGATGATAGGAAATGTTTTTGAGTATTTTTGAATAATTTTCTTTGAGAAATGCTGATTTTACGAAACGGGAGAAAATTACTGTAAGTATACAGAAATGAGTTGCAGAAGTGGATATTAATATTCCAACCATAAATATTAATAAACTTTGAATAAAAACTCTTTTTATATATTTATAGATATATTTTGGAGCGAAGAGGTAAATATTTTTGATATAGCACGAGACCTCAAAAGAATATTTCAGATATATTCCTTATTCGAGCATGTTCCCATATTCCTGTTGCAACACAGATCTAAGAAATATCATATCTTGATATTTCTTCTTTGATCATATTTCCTTAGAGATATATTCCATTAATATAATATTTTGATATTTTGCAAAACTGGAATATCTCTTTTTATATGTTTGAAAGAAATGATTTTGCTAGTTTGACTCTTTGACTTTGATTTGGATCAATTAAATTCATGTCCAAATAGAGAGGATCTACGTGTTCTTAATTTTATGTTTAATCATAGAAATACCAAAATAAATAATATATCGAAGATATCCTTTCATGTTGCATGTAGGAGAGAGAGAGAGAGCGAGAGAGAAAGAGAGCTCGGTGAGAGAGAGAAGAAGAGAGGGAGAGAGAGCCGAGAGAGAAGAAGGAGAGGGGAGAGATGAAAAATGATGTGAATGAAGTGGTGGTAGAAATGACAATCCTTTTGTTTGATTCTCCCATGTCCTTATATTAGTGGAATTGTAAAATTACCAACCTACCCTTCTCTCACTACTAGCACAAAATGCATGCAAGGATGATATGGTAATTTGGTTTGGTTGAAATGAGATAGTGGGGTGGTTAATGACACAACTACCCTTCTCTTATATTGTCAGTGGAAATGCATACAAGGGCAATTATGTAATCTAATAATTATTAATCTAATTAATTACAAAGAATACATTTTATAAATAAAACCATAAATCTATAAATTACAAGAGTGACATCATAAAATAGCTTAGAATTTTAGGAATTTAATAAAATTAAATTCGAAATTTATAAATAAAAACAATTTTAAAAACTATTTTTCTTAAAGAATTAAAATGCATTTATAACCTATATAAATAGCAATTAATGCACTTCTGATTTTCCTAAAATTCAAAATAATTTCATACAAGCATATAATCACATAATCATGCATCTTAACATAGATTCACATATCATGTATCGTAATGAAATATACTTAATCATAAAATTTTCATTCTTCGCGTAATAGGTCGCGTCCTGACTGACGGCCCGACGCTGAGCATTTTCAACTACGCTTCACAATCATTCTCTTTATACCAGCTGACACGTTAAACTGGAATATAATACCTATTTGAATATTTCCATTCTCACATAATAACACATAATTCACATAATTACACTTTACTCGCATAATTAATTCGCGAAAATTCCCAGTCGTTACACTGGTCTTGAGGTCTATTATCCTTCACTGTTTGTCACATCTTCTTGAAATGATTCTCCTGACTTCCATTTTTGGGCTTAGACTTTTGGAACTTCTGACTTTGACCTCCACCATTCTTTCCAAACTTCCCTCTAAAACTTAGAGCTTCCCTGATCTGATTCTAATTCCTCAAACTTTCTCTTCTTTCCTTCAGCTTCCCTCTTAGTTACACTTTACTGGCATAATTAATTCGCGAAAATTCTCAGTCGTTATATTCTACCCCCTTAAAAGGATTCTATCCTCAGAATCTAATATAAATAAATAGAATGGGGATATTTCTCCCGCAATTTACTTTCTAATTTCCAAGCTGACTCTTCTATCCTGGAATTTCACCACAAAACTCTAACTAGAGGCACCACTTTATTTCTAAGCGCTTTTTCTTTATGATCTAGAATTTATACTGGATGCTCCACATATGATAGATCTCGTTGAATTTTAACGGGTCCTAGCTCAATCACATGACTAGTATCAGCATTATACTTTTCAGAAGAGAAATGTGAAACACATAATGAAGATGTTGCATCTGCGGAGGTAACGCTAACTTATATGCTATTTTTACAATTCTCCTTAGCACTTCGAATGGTCCAGTATATTTAGGACTCATCTTGCCATTCTTCCTGAATCTGGATAGACCTTTCCATGGAGGGATCTTTAACAATACTTTGATTGCGGGTGTGAACATCACATCCTTTCTTGTTTTGATCTGCATCTTTCTTCTATCGATCTTGAGCAGCAATCAGCTTTTTGTGAATCACATCCATTTTCTCTTTCATCTATTGTATCAACTATGGGTTAATAATTTGTGTTCGCCATCTTCGTCCCAGTACGTAGGGGATCTTCTATTGTTTGAATATTCCTTTCGCTTTGTACGATGTTCTGCGGATGATTTATCGTACTCATTTTTCAATTTAGCTTCCAAATAATCATGAAATTGTCGCGAAGATCTCGATTTAAATTTTGGATCTCTACCGGATACGATAGGCACTGGAACTCCGTGATGCATCACGATATCATCCACATACATCTTAACTAAAAATTTTCAATGAGAATCTTTCACTGATATGCAAGAAATGCGCTAACTTTGTCAATCGATAAATTATTACCCATATTGCATCATGATTAGACTTAGTCTTTGGTAATCTTACCACGAAATTCATCGCTATAAGCTCCCATTTCCGTTCAGGTATGTCTAGTGGTTGAAGCAATCCACTCGGTAGCTGATGTTCCGTTTTTACTTTTTGGCACGTATAACATTTACTTATCCATTTGGAAATCTTCCTTTTTTTTATATTTGGCTACCAAAAACTTTTTTTAAGTCCTTTTACATTTTTGTACTTCCATGGTGAATCGATAATCTTGAGTTATCCGCTTTACGAAGAATCTCATGTTTCAATTCCATAACACTAAAAATTTCAGATACGCGAGCAACTTGGTATATTCCTTTATTAGCCTTTTGAGCCTTAATTTCTTTTCCAGACAACTTATCCTTCTCGTGGTTCATCATTTGTTCTTGATGACGTCGAATCTTTTCTAAAATTTCCGGCTGAAAAGTCATTGCATACATTACCTCACTTCCCATTTTTGGAAGTCGCACGTCTATTTCCAACTTCCCAAAATCCTTGATTAATTCCTCAGATGAAGTTTAACACATTCAACCCTTCTACCATCTCCAACCATCTCCTTCGCCACATAGTCAATTCTTTCTACGTAACAATATACTTTAAGCTTTTGTGGTCCGTATAAATCTCACACTTTACACCATACGAATAATGCCTCCAAATCTTAAGGGCAAATATAATCACTGCTAATTCTAGATCATGCGTAAGATATTTCTGCTCGTGTGGCTTTAATTTCCTTGTCACAGATACTATCATTTTCCCGTGTTGCATCAACACACAACCTAGCCCTTTATACAAAGGATCGTTGTAGATCACAAACTTACCATTTCGTCGGGTGAAACCTATATCGATGCGGTTACCAACCTTTTCTTTAACTTTTGAAAGCTTCCTTCGCACTTATTCGTCCAAATAAAATTTTCATGCTCTCTTGTCAACTTAGTCAATAGGACAACAATCTTAGAAAAATCTTGTAAAAATCTCCTGTAATACCCTGCTAATCCAAGAGAGCTTATGACTTCTGTAGGAGTCTTAGGCCTATCCCAATTCGTCACAGCTTCTATTTTGGCTGGGTCACTTTTAATACCTTCATTGTTAACTACATGTCCAAGAAACTGAACTTGCTTTAACCAAAACTCACGCTTCGAAACTTTGCATATAACTTCTCTTTCCTCAAAATCTCCAAAGAAATCCTCAAATGTTCCATGTATTTTTCCTCCGATGGAGTATATCAAGATATCGTAAATAATACGATCACAAACTTATCCAAATATTCCTTGAATACTCTATTCCTGAGATCCAGAAATACAGCTGGCACATTTGTCAATCCAAATGCCATCACAAGAACTCATAATGTCCATATATTGTTCGAAACACCATCTTGGGTATATCTTCCGCTTAATCTTCAACTGATGATACCTAGATCTTAAGTCAATCTTTGAGAAACAAGTAGCTCCTTCCCATTTATCAAAGCAATCATCGATTCACGGTAGAGGATACTTATTCTTATTCCTCATCTCATTCAATTCAGAATATTTGATACACGACCTCAAACTTTCATCTTTCTTATTTAAAAATAACACCAGTGCACCCCTCAGGGATACACTCAGGCAAATAACTCCTTTATCCAGCAATTCCTGCAACTATATCACTAACTCTTTTATCTCAACAAGCGCCGTTCGATAGGGAGCTTTCAATATTGATTTCTTTCCAGGAGCCAAATAAATCATAAACTCGACCTCTCGATCTGGAGGTAGTTCAGGTAATTCATCTAGAAGCTCATTAGGAAAATCTTTAACTACTTAAATATCTTCAATCCTTAAGGACTCCTTTTCTACATCCTTCACATGTGCTAAATACGCTTCACACCCATGTGGTAATAGTCTCTTCATTTGGATAGCCATTAGAAACTTCTTCTCTTGCTTCTTTCCTTTTAATATCACTTTAATACCATCCTTGGTCTCTAATTTCATTTTCTTACTTCTACATTCGATTTGCACATAGTGGTTTGAAAACCAATCCATCCATAGTAGAACGTCGAATTCTCTTAACTTGAAAATAATTAAGTCAGCGGAAAAGTGCCAACCTTCTATAATCCTATCACAAATGAGATAGATTCTCTTGGAAGTAACTCTTTCTTGATTCGCTACTTCTCTAATCAAATTAGGTTTGAGAGGGTATGAAACACACATTAATCTAGCAATAATACTTTCAGCAATAAAGGATCTAGTTGCTCCATAATCCATTAACACTTTAACTTCTACCGAGTTTATATCAAGCATACCTGCAACCACATCCGCATTCTGCACAACATCTTACATTGTCATGTTGAATGTTCTTGCCCTTGGCTGAGCTGCTGGTGTTGCAAAGGGCGATGGTCCAATAATCCTAAGCACATTCGCCTTCTGAACAGGTTCTTTACAGTTCCTTGCCATATGGCCCGCCTTTCCATATTTAAAATAAGTCAGTTCCGGCTTCCCTGCTTCACTTGGGCATTCCTTCGAATAGTGACCTTCTTGATTGTACTTAAAATAAATCACGTCTTCTTGTCTCAGATTCAGAAACCTCATCTCCAACTGGTCATGCATATAATTTGGAAAATACTTCTCTAAAACATCTCCGTAAACTTCTCCCAGATTATAACTTTTCCTTCAAGCAACGCCTTTAAATATTTCTACCTATAACTTGCCTCAACCTAAAGGTAATAACTTACGTACTGCGCCTTTTTCTCATCCTTAACTTCCGCTAACTCGAACACTTTTCTATTTCTCTCAACCACAACTGAGCTTTGATCGATTCTGGCAATCCTACAAACTATGGGGGATGCATGAACTGAAAATGTTTGAAGTTTCTGACTTTAGGGGCTATATGTTGTTGCAACAGTTGAACAAGTTGGTTCATCATAGGAGTATCTTGGTTTAGTTCTTGGTCTTGGGTTTGAGTTTTTGATTGGTGGTTTGGTGATGTGACCATTCTTTACCATCCTGATTAAGCATTATTTAGTAATATGATAGCATGGCATATATAACAATAAAGATTTTTTTTTGAAACCATTTATGGGTTTTAAGCTTTACCCACTTGCACATGCAATCCTATTAGTACATAATTCGCTCCTCAGTTATGGTCCTCACATGGTACAAGATATGATTTACAAGGTATTTAGAAACATGGTATGTAAAAGAGTTGATAAAGATTTCCAGGGTTTATAAGGCGAAAGATTTATATAAGGCTTCAACAGTGCATAATAAAGAAGTTTAGGTACAATAAGTCCTGGCATAAGGTACAATGATACAACAGGAAAAAATAGAGGAAAAAATGGAAAACATCCCCCATCCTACCCTCAACTTCTAACTAGCCTCTACTGACTACAACCATAGAAAACCAAACATAATACAACAACATCGACAACGACTGCTCCCACCAAAGGTCCTATATGGTCATCATCATCTAATCATCCAAGATCTCCCTCAAGACAAAACACATCCAATGAATGATCTTATGTACCCTCTGTGTAATATCTGAGATATATCGTGTAATTATTTTTGCTAATAAATAAATATTATGCATGTTCAGTATTTATTCCGTGAATTATTTGCTAAGTGGTATATGTGTTTGGATGTTTAAAAATTATATAAATTCAATATTTTAATTTTTATATGTCCAAAATAAAATATATATAATTGTCATATCTTCCTATTTATTTTTATGTTGATTTATGATTTTATAGGAAATTTATGGATTTTATAAAAAAAAATTCCGAGTATTTATAAACTATTTTATAAAATCGGGAACCAGCCGACTTCACTCGTTTTTATGTATTTATAACCCGAAACTCTTCCAAGAAATCCTTCTTAACCTAATTGCAATACTCCGAGCATTTTCCATGTTTCGACTTTTTCAATCCGGCGTACGGTTTGTCCTGTGCGGGTCCCGGCACAATATTTTCGATACAAAATTCATTTCTGTAAATCAACAAAACTCGTATTTTTGATAAACGGGATCTTTTTATTAAACTATTATAATTATCACCTCGTAATACGTGTAAGCAGGTGCTGAGACCAAGACCGCAGTACAAATTGTACAGATTTGGATAATTATCCCGAAAACCGGTACCATTTGGATCCATTTTTATAAATAAACGTAGTATTTTATATCCGGAATGATCCAACGGGATACTAATTTTTCGTAATTATAAATAGCTTTTACCGTATTTTATTTTGGTACCTAAAATCATTTGCAAA
Source organism: Apium graveolens (assembly GCF_009905375.1). Classification (NCBI taxonomy): domain Eukaryota; kingdom Viridiplantae; phylum Streptophyta; class Magnoliopsida; order Apiales; family Apiaceae; genus Apium; species Apium graveolens. The sequence continues at coordinate 164,781,851 of NC_133651.1, forward strand.
CAGTAATTATATAAATTTAAAGAGAAAATACATATATTCATATAAACCTTCAAGAATCAAACTGCAAAATCAAGGTGTTATTTAAATCTTCTTGGGAAGTTCTAGTAACCAAAACGGAGGTTTTGAAGTGTTCTATCAGATTATCCAAGGTTCAGAACTGCAGAATCAAAGGTTGATTTTCTATATTTTTGTTTATTTTCGAATTATTTTGATTAAAAATATGGATTTTTGTTCGGATAATTGTTTGAATGATTTGATGATTGCATGTTGTAGAGCTTATTTTTCTGATGATTTTGATATATTATATGTGTGATTTGGGGTTCAATAACATGTTCAAAATTGAGTTTGATTTTTGAATTTTAAAATGAGGGTTTAGAAATCGTTTGAATGTTCTTGATTGAATTTGAAGGTTTCTTATTTTGGGATTGATAGATGTTCTAGAGGGGTGAGTTGTGTTCCTTATGAAATTTGCAATCGATTCGTATAAGTCTTGCAAATCGATAAGGCCTGTAGAGGAGTGAGTTGTGATTTGAAGTTTTCACCGAACTTAGTTCGAGTTCGCCGGGACTTTTCCTGTTTTCGCCTGAGAATCGACATAGTTGGTTGTTTGTGTTAATTGCTAACGTATCTGTGTTGCGAGTACAGTTTAAAATGATTTCCCATCAAAACCCTGATCAAACAGAGTCGGAATCATGCTTCACCGGAGTATTTTCCGGTCACCGGAAACTGGGTTCTTCGCGACCCGTTTCTGTTCTTGGTTACCCAGATTCATGACCCGGTTTGACCCGGTTTCGATCCATTTTTGTTCTAAATTTTTTTCTGAAATCCTGTTTTTGCACTTTAGCCCCCAAAGTTTCCAGAACTTTACAAATTCTGGATTCCTGTTTTAAATTCTTTCAAAATTCGGATTTCTTTTTATAAATTATTTTCAAAATTGTTTTTAATTTCCAAAAATTCCAAAAATTCCAAAAAATCATTTATTTTAATTCTAAAATTTGTTTTTAATTCAAAAATAAATCTAAATTACCTAATTAAATCATTTTAATTAATAATTAATTGATTAATTGATCAATTAATTTAAATATTAATTGATTAATTAGTTTAATTATTTATTAATTGATTTTAATTAATTATTTAATTGGGTTTAATTATTTTTAAATGATTTAAAAATTCCAAAAAATAGTTTCGAGCTTTAAAATATTATTTTAAATTGTTTTCAAGGATCTATAATTATTATAAAATTATTTTGAAGCCAGATGTGGCCAATCGAACCTTGTTTATTGCTTTAAAATTTACCCAACGACCAGTTTTGACTCCGAAAAATGTTTTAAATATCATATTAAATACCCAAAGAGTGTTTATGACCGGAGACTTCCTTTTAGATGAAATTTCATTGATTTTTTGACGTGCTACGTGTTATATGTGATTTGTTTGTTTGTGAAGATTGAAACCATCTCATTATTGGACATCAAATGTTGCTTATGATTTTGTTTATTGCTTTGCATTGTTTATTCTGTTATTATGATAGAATTGGATTTTTTTTATAAAATTTTGGACCAGATTCGTGGTCAGACCAGATTGGTGGTCAAGTTAGGCCAATGTGTGCCTTGGATCCAGTAATTAGAGTAGAGCTGTGTGCCTTGCTCGGGGTTAGTGCGTGACTGATCAGCAGCCTACCCTTGTTTTTTTTTAAAATGAAAATATAATATCCAATTCTAAATCATTAATCATTTTTCCCTTGATACCTTAACTCTTTTCACTTGATGATCATTATTCTCAGTCTTGTCAATGTGACTTACTGAGCTAGTTAGCTCATTTGTGCGATGTTGTTTATGTTCTTTTCTAGTTAAGAAGAAACCTGTTAGTAGCGAGGATCCCCAATCCAGTACGAGAGCTAGGGGTCCAGGTTGATCAAGTTAAGCTAGCTAACAGCTTTTGGAATAGTTTAAGTTTGTGAAGTTTGTAATAATGTTTATTATTATTTAGTTTATGTTTGAATATTTGGTATTTGGACATTTGTAATATAAGTGTGTGTGTGTGGCTTGTGTACATACTTTAACATGTTGCAGTTCGTGGTAGTTGGTAAGTAGGGTCACTGCATAGTATTATTATCTTTATTATAGTTATAAGTAGGTTATAAATAAGGTGTATGTGTGTGTGGACCCCAAACTTCTGAACCGGATTTGGAGGGCGCCACACTCTAGGCCTCAGCATCTGCATCACTAGTAGACGGTCCCTCGTCTAATCTCGTTCGGGCAATCTGCTCCACCATCTGAATTTGGACTCTCCACTCATCCTCCACAACTGAAGTCCTCTGCCTAGACTCTCGAGCTAGCCTATCCACCAAAGCTCCCAACTCAGAAATGCGGGAGTAAACAAAATCTCGATCATGGGCTAACTTGCCACCAACACTAACAGGCACAATTTAGGCATCTCAGACTCTGGCTCAGGGGCTGGGGTCTCTGACTCTGGCCTCAAGGGTGATACCTGCATAGGAATCTCACTACTCTCAGATGGATCCTCCTCCTGGTCTGAACTCATATACACAGGATCCTCTGAAGAGGGTGGAATAGAGCCCGTTGGGGTACCAGTCAAACTATTCTCTGAATCGGAATCACTACCCCTACTGGGTTCTGAGTGAAAATACAAAACATCAACCAAGAAACAGCGTTATGGTTAAATAAGACTTCTGAATGACTCACACCCTAACTCTAGTTGCTATTTTAACCTATTCACTTTTCTTAGACTATACCTAATAGTCTAGCTCAACTCTATATGAGTCGAACACTCTCGCGATATAGATATATACCCAAAATACCCTTTTTATCCTAACTTGTCTCGGGGACTAGATCTTGTAGCTCTGATGCCAACCTGTGACACCCTCAATCTTGGGGTTAGGAAATGAGGACCCACACGCCAATAAACTAATCATAAATAAGCATAAACCCCGATTAACTATTAACAGGATCTATAAAGGATTAAGTTTGAGACAAGATTACAACTACCAACCAGATAATATATATTACAACCCAAAATAATATTTAATTTACAGAATCGATTCTGACTTGGAACCGACAGATAACCCATTGTATCCTTATAACTTTCCAACTAAAGCGCTTGCTCACACATCCTGTACTACTTGCTCTATCATCTGGAAGCCTACGATACGGTAGGGGCCACCAGGTACGCTCTTATGAGCAGTGCGCCTAAGTCTAGAAATCATCTTGCATAACTGCCATGGTTAGAACAAAGCAAAATATATGAGCATAAAAAGCTCAGCAAGTAACTACATAGCAGTTCTATAAAGCAATAACAATAGCAAAATCTATGGCATTCCACTTTTAAATCTCTTGGTGGCAGATTTCTATCTTTGTCTATACCAAGGTTATGAAGAAAGGTCTGGGCTTTCAAGAATCAAGGATTAAGATAGGGTGAAAGCCGACATTCATCGCAATTCAATAGCAGGATAATTATATCATAAAGGCATAATAGCATCATGGACAAGATATATGGCATCATGGCATCATGTTATAAACATTTATAATCAAAACAACTTCAAAAAACTTCATTTTAGGACACTACGGATTACAGCCGGTGATCAGCCGCGAAGTAATCCCGAACCTTGTTGGGTTCTCAAATATAATGGGATCCCTGGGCAACATTTAAACCTATCAATTGGTGTGAAAGGGACTTGCGTCTGAGTCCAATCCACTAAATGAAGAAAATATTCTTTTGTTAAAGAGCAATTATCTTTTATAAAACTGATGTCAGGGAGAAATTACAAGGATTCTAAATAATAAGATTTAAATTATCAGTCGAGGATTAGAGTTATAGGACTCTTATTAGAAATTAAATTATCTTCTCATAAGCGGGATCATCAAGGATGAGTACCAATGATTCAACAATTAAGGAAGAAAGTATTGAAAAAGAGCTATAACGATAATCAACAAAGGTAGGAGTGTCTGATATCAAATGTAGTACATGGTGTACATCTAGTTACAAAGTTTGGATATGGAAATAAAGGATAGTTATTAAACAAAGGTAGTTCAAGGAATTCAAATTATAAGCAATGGTCAATATAGAGAATTATTGAAGCAATACTAGAAATCAAGTTCGAGATATACAAGGGAATTAATCAACAAGGCAAAGGTATTCAAGTTAATGAAGAATTCAGGTTAATCAAAATGTTTCTCAAGGAAATTCATAAAGGCTCTATTAGGATTTACGAGATCATAGGGTGACAAAGGAAATAGGAAATGTAATAAGGTAGGAATCAATCAAATTGTTATAAATGGGACGAATAGGATCCAATAACAAGTTATCACAAGAATCAATATTAGGGTTTGTCAGAACTCAATAACCGGTTTATCACAAGTATTAAAAAGGATCGCTACTTTATCATGGCATTAGCAAAATACTTTCCTTAAATCGCTTTCCTGTTTTACTGAAATTGAAACTGAACTAGTGAAGCTGAACTACTGCCCCTAAGTTTCCTTTCCCTTTTCTAGCCTGAATGCGTCCACTATTTGAATCTACAATCCTGAATGCCTTCGCTATCTAAATCTACAATCCAAAACATAATCCCTAATTAGATACTTATTCGCACTCGACGTTCCCTGAACGTCTAACAATTATCCCAACTCGCATTAAAGCTTAAGTTATATACATGAGTATAATCACAGAATATTCACATAGCACTTAGTAGTATATACTTATATCTTAACTCGTATATTCAAGTATAATCATAGAGTACTCATATAACACATAGCGAGTATATACTTGTATACTTAAATTTATATCTTAACAAAACAATCACGATCTAAATAACTTGACAACCAAACAACTATTCCTTCATTTTTAACAAAAAAATTCGAACAAAAACAAACGGTACCAAGCCAAGAAATCAACATACAACCACTTAACTTGACATGCAACTAACTAAACATCTTTTAAACACCAAATAAATCTTACAAAAACCAATTAATTAGACTCTAAAATCAAATTGACCAAACAACTTGAATCAACCCTTTTTAATATCATATACCATTCGGATTTTTCAATAAAACACAAACAATTTATCAAATATCGACATGCAAGGTTCCATTTACAATTTAAACCTATTTTAATCCATTCTAAACAAGAACACTTCTTGAAATCATTTAATTTAAACCAAAAACCGAACCAAAACATTATTTTTGAACAAAATCTTAACATGCATAAATCCAATCAGTTATTCCTTTGAAAACCGAATAAAATCCATGCTTTTAATAATCAAAACTTAACTTATTCATACTTATCTACTCACATATCCAATATAAACCAAACTCTATTTCCAAATTAAACAATAACCCAATTAACAACAAAACAACTTATAGAATCGACATGCAATCAATCAACTCAACATGCAATACTCTAAATCACAAATCCAACTTAATTAAACTCATGATCTAATCATTTAACCCATCTTCTGTCCCAAATAAACAAAATATAACTTGATTACAATTAGAATTTTACATGCATGCAAAGAAACCAACTCAAAAACAAAGGTTTATATATATATATATATCATCAAAACCAATCGAACATTAAAACCCTTTTGCAAAACTCATTCATTCGAACCAAAAAACCAAATCTTTGAACCAAAACCCTTTGTAAAAATTTGAATAAAAAATCAAAACCCCTTTTTAATAGCAAAACTTCGAACCTACCTCCAAAATAAATCCAAGAAAATCACACAACTTATGTACTATACTCTCTTTTAAGATCATACACTAAGAAATTGTGTTTTCTTAAATATAACCAAGAGATGTTGATGCAAAAACTTTCTTAAATACTTGCATACAAAGAATACATGAATAGGGGATTGAAAATGATGAAGATCAATGGAAAGATCTTTAAATTCTAAGTAGATTTTGGTGTTGCATTTAGGCGGGGGAGAGAGAGATAGAGAGAGAGAGAGAGAGCTCGGTGAGAGAGAGAAGAAGAGAGGGAGAGAGAGCCGAGAGAGAAGGAGAGGGGAGAGATGAAAAATGATTTGAATGAAGTGGTGGTAGAAATTACAAGCCTTTTTCTTGATTCTTCCATGTGCTTATATTAGTGGAATTGTAAAATTACCAACCTACCCTTCTCTCACTACTAGAACAAAATGCATGCAAGGATGATATGGTAGTTTGGTTAGGTTGAAATGAGATAGTGGGGTGGTTAATGACACAACTACCCTTTTCTTATATTGTGAGTGGAAATGCATGCAAGGGCAATTAGGTAATCTAATAATTATTAATCTAATTAGTTACAAAGAATACATTTTATAAATAAAACCATAAATCTATAAATTACAAGAGTGACATCATAAAATAGCTTTGAGTTTTAGGAATTTAATAAAATAAAATTCCAAATTTATAAATAAAAATAATTTTAAAAACTATTTTTCTTAAAGAATTAAAATGCATTTATAACCTATATAAATAACAATTAATGCACTTCTTATTTCCTAAAATTCCAAATAATATCAAACAAACATATAATCACATAATCATGCACCTTAACATAGATTCATATATCACATATCGTAATGAAATATACTTAATCATAAAATTTTCCTTTTTAATAATATTCATTCTTCGCGTAACTGGTCGCGTCCTGACTGACGGCCCGACGCTGAGCGTTTTCAACTACGCTTCACAATCATTCTCTTTATACCAGCTGACACGTCAAACTGGAATATAATACTTATTTAAATAATTTCATTCTCACATAATAACACATAATTCACATAATTACACTTTTCTCACATAATTAATTCGCGAAAATTCCCAGTCGTTACACTGGTCTTGAGGTCTATTATCCTTTACTGTTTGTCACGTGTTCTTGAAATGATTCTTCTGACTTCCATTTTCGGGCTTAAACTTTTGAAACTTCTGAATTTGACCTCCACCATTCTTTCCAAACTTCCCTCTAAAACTTAGAGCTTCCCTGATCTGATTTTAATTCCTCAAACTTTCTCTTCTTTCCTTCAGCTTCCCTCTTAGTTGCTTCTTTCACTCCTTCTATAATCATCGCTTTTTGAACTAACGCGGCATAATTCCTTATTTCAAGAAGAGCCACCTGACTTCAAATCCCTGGTTTTAAACCATGCTGGAATCTTTTGGCCTTCTTTTCCTCAGTATTCATATATTCGGGCGCAAACCTTGCTAACTCCGAAAACTTCACTTCATAATCCGCAACTGTCATGTCTTCTTGTCTCAGATTCAAAAGCCTCATCTCCAACTGGTGTTGCATATAATTTGGCTAATACTTCTCTAAAAACATCTTGTAATCTTCTTCCATGATATAACTTTTCCTTCAAGCAACGCCTTTGAAGATTCCTACCAATAACTTGCCTCATCCTTAAGGTGATAACTTGCGTACTACACCTTTTTCTCATCCTTAACTTCCGCTAACTCAAACGCTTTTTACCTTTCTTTCTACGATGACTGAGCTTTAATCGGGTCTTACAATCCTACAAACTCTGGGGGATGTACGGATTGAAAATTCTTAGAGTTTCTGACTTAAGGGGCTACAGGTTGTTGCAAAAGTTGAACAAGTTGGTTCATCATAAGAGTATCTTGGTTTAGTTCTTGGTCTTGGGTTTGAGTTTCTGCTTGGTGGTTTGGTGATGTGGCCATTTCTTACAAACCCGATTGAGCAATTATTTAGTAATACGATAGCATGGCATTGATACATAACAATAAAATCATTTTTGAAACCATTTGTGGGTTTTAAGCTTTATACACTTGCACATGCAATCCTATTACTACATAACTTGTTCATCGGTTATGGTCATTACATGGCACAGGGTATGATTTACAAGGTATTAAAAAGGGTTGTTTAGGAACATGGTATGTAAAACAGTTGAAAAAGATTTCCAGAGTCCAAAGGTGAAAGATTTATATAAGTATTCAACATTGCATAAATAAAGAAGTTCAGGTACAATAACTTCTGGCATAAAGTACAATAATACATCAGGATGAAATACAGGGAAAACTGGAAAACATCCCCCTTCGTACCATCAACTTCTACCTAGCATCTACTGACTACAAGCACAGAACAACCATACATAATACAATATCAACAACTACTGCTCTACCAAAAGTCCTATCTGGTCATCACCATCTAACTATCCAAGATCTCTCTCAACACGGACAACAACCAGTGGATGATCTGATGAACCCTCCGGGCCTCAGCATCTGCATCACTAGTGGATGGTCCCTCGTCCAATCTCCTCCGAGCAACCTGCTCCACCATCTGAATCCGGACTCTGCACTCATCTTCCATAACTGAAGTCCTCTGCCAAGTCTCTCGAGCTATCCTATCCACCAAAACTCCCAACTCAGGAATACAGGAACAAACAAAGTCTCGATCCTGGGCAAACTTGCCATAATATTAACGGACACAAGCTTAGGCATCTCAGATTCTGGTTCAGGGGTTGGGGTCTCTGGAACTGGTCTCAGGGGAGAAATAGGTATATGGGCATCACTGCTTTCAGAAAGATCTTCCTCATAGTATGAACTAATATACAAAGGTTCCACTGATGGTGGTGGAAAAGAGTCTACAGGAGAACCATGAGGACTAGTAAGAGGTGTTGAGTCAAAACCACTACCATATAAACTAGGGTCCTGAGAGAAAACATAAAATAGCAGCCATGAAATGACATTGGGGTTAAATAAACCTCCAACTGACTCAATGCCCTAACTCTATTTGCACTATTAACCAATTCACTTAGACTGTACCTAATAGTTTAACTCAACTCTATATGAGTCGAACACTCTCGCAATATAATTTCCCAAATTCCCTTTTATTCTAACTTGTCTCAGTGACTAGATCTTGTGGCTCAGATACCAAATTTGTGACGACCTCAATCTCGGGGTTGGGAAATGAGGACTCACACACCGATAAACTAATAATATCAACAGATATAATAAACCCCAATTAAATACTTACAGGATCTAAATACGATTAAGTTTGAGATAAGATTATAACTACCTACCAAAAGAATATATTACAACCCAAAATATTAATGAATTTAATTTTATTCGATTCCAAAACAGAACCGACAAATAACCCATTGTATCTGAATCAACTTAAAGAACCCTTCCAACTACTACGCTTGCTAACACACACTGCTACCTGCTTTGGCATCTGGAAACCTATGACATGGTAGGGACTTCCAGGAACACACATGCGAGCTGAACGCCTAAGTTTGGCCATCTTCTTTCTTAACTGGCATGGTTAGATCAAAGTAAATATATATGAGCACAAGAGCTCAGCAAGTAACTATATAGCAGTTCTATAAAGCAATGAAAAAATTACTAACATAAACTGAGACATTCTACTTTTAAATTCTCTAGGTGGCAGATTTCCATTTTGGCTATACAAACATTATGAAGAAAGGGTTGGGCTTTCAAGAATCAAGGATCTGGATAGGGTGAAAGCCAACATTCATCGCAAATCAACAGCAGGAGAATAATATCATAAATGCATAATAGCATCATAGAACATGATATATATCATAATGGTATCATTAACAAAATCAAAACTTTTTAACCAATTTATTGCTCAAAATCATTTTATGACGCTACAGATTACAGCCTGTGATCAGCCGTGAAGTTATCCCGAACCTCGCTGAGTTCTAAATAATTTTGGTGGGATCCCGAGGCAGCTTTTAAGCCTCAAATAATAAGTGTGGAAAGGACAAGTGTCTTAGTCCAGATCCGCTATTCTCAAGAAAACATTTATGTCCCTTTGACAATTTAACTTGAAAACTTTGCATTTTATAAGAATTAGATGCCAAAAAGAATATTTTAAAAGCTACTAAGTCATGAAAGAATCATATCAATCTTTAAGGGATTCTAGGCCAACTTCAATAACAATTGTACTAGGACAAGGTTTATTGCCAAACGAATTGAGTCATCAAGGATGAGTATCAAAGATTCAATAACTAAGGACGAAAGTATTGAAAAAGAGTTATAACCAAAATCAACAAAGGTAGGGATGTCTGATATCAAGTATAGTACATTACGTACATCAGTTACAAAGTTTGGATATGGAAGTAAATGATAGTTATCAAACAATGTTGTTCAAGGGATTTGAATTATAAGCAATTGTCAATATAGGGAATTATCGAAGAAATACTAGAATCAAGTTCAAGATATACAAGTTAATGAAAAATTCATGTTAACTAAAATATTTCACTAGGGAATTCATAAAGGTTCTCTTAGGGTTTACGAGATCATAGGGTGACAAAGGAAATAGGCAATGTAATAGGGTATGAACCAATCAAGTTGTTGTAAACGGGTCGAATAGGATTCAATAACAAGTTATCATAAAAATCAATATTAGGGTTTCTCAGAAATCAATAACAGGTTTATCACAAGTATTTAAAAGAATCACTACTTTATCATGACATGAACAATATCCTTTGATAATCAACTCATAAGAGAAGGCAGAGTTACTTGCCTTAAATCGCTTTCCTGCTTAACTGAAACTGAACTACTGCCACCTAAGATTCCTTCCCTTTTCTAGCCTGAATGCCTCCGCTATCTGAATCTACTAGCCTGAATGCTTCCCCTATCTGAATCTACTAGCCTGAATACCTCCACTATCTGAATCTACAATCCAAAACAAAATCCCTAATTAGATACTGATTCACCCTCGACGTTCCCTGAACGTCTAACGATTATCACAATCGCATTAAAGCATAACTTATATACACGAGTACAATCACAGAATACCCACATAGCACTTAGTAGTACATACTTATATACTTTAGAATCTATACTATATCATACAATCGCGATTTAAATGACTCGATAATAAAGCCACTTACACATTCCTTTTTAACCATAAATTCGAACTAAACCCTCAAGTAAAATAAGTGGTTCTTTAAACTTAACATGCAATCACTTATCTTGACATGCATCTTACCAAACATCTTTTAAACACTAATCAATCTTACACAAACCATATACCATTCGACTTTTTCAATAAAACATAAACAATTTATCAAATATCGACATGCAAGGTTCCATTTACAATTGAAACATATCCTAATCCATTTCAAACAAGAACACTTCTTGAAATCATTTCTTTTAAATCAATACCGAACCAAATCATCAATTTGAACAAAATCTAAACATGCATAAATCCAAACCTTTATTCCTTTGAAAACTGAATGAAATCCATTTTTCTGGAAATCAAGACTTAACTTATTCATACTTATCTACTCACATATGCAATGCTCTAAATTACAAATTCAAGTTAATTTAACCCATGATCTAATCATTTAACCCATCTTCTTTTCAAACCAAACAAAATATAACTTGATTATTGTTAGGGCGAAAACACGCGCTAATATTCACGCAAGTATACGCATTCGCAAGTAATATAGAATACTTTCTAGTTCGTTCCCACAGAGACTCAGACTAATTATGTTCAATTAAACTGACTCACCAATGTATGATTACTTCTCAATGTTAAGACAATAACACTTAGATTTAAGTAACTAATTATTAACTACAATTAACTACTAAAATTAATCATTTAATTAACACTTCGAATTAACAATATTAAAACACTCATGAGATCACAACTTCATTACTACTTCCTTCAATAGTCATTGTTATTACCCTTAGCATGCAACAGTGATGACATTAATCGAATAACACGAAACTGATAAAAGCCAACTTTCATTGCACTAATACCATTCTACCAAACATCCACAATTAAGATAGAAGTTGAATATGCATCAATTATATTGAGTCCCTATATGTCTACAGAAATTGACAACATAATGATTTAAGAACAAGTTATTCCTTTTGATTACACAGGGCGAATAAAACGGTTAGAGTTACCCACTAATCATGCAGACTCATACATGAACCTATGCTAGCATGGCAAGTTCTAAATCTCGAGATCCACCGTCGCTTCACAAGAGATTAACACCCTATCTTATATGTCTGTGACGCACATAAGACGAATACGCACAACCAATAGTAGATATCATACAATCATCACACACTAAAGTATTAAACAACTAACTAAAGAATTCCATAGTAAATTCGTTATGACCCCATGATCACGATTAGCCCATGCTAGCACTTATCGTCATCATGGGTTCATATGAAAACATGATAAATAAACATAAAAGAATAATAACTAAACTAATTATATTAAACCAGAGTACGCACAAGAGTAAATAGGTTCAAAGCAAAGAAAACTAGCATCCAACGTTACAACGAAATAAAGAATCACAAGAAAATATGCTTCCTCTTCGTTGCGGTGTGCTAAAACGGTCTTCTTCCTTATCTCCTTTGCTCCTTGATTAATACAACGATCCAACACACGTGAAACGTCTCTAAAATCTACTTATATAGGAGTCCCATAAAACTCAGATTACTCAGAAGTTGGAAGCCAAACAGAAATAGGAGTCTAAAATAATAAATCTGATTTTCCATCCCTGCGCGGCCGCTCAGCATAGCTGAGCGGGCGCTCAGCATAGCTGAGCGGGCGCTCAGCATAGCTGAGCGGGCGCTCAGCTTCCTGCTCGACCGCTCAGCATAGCTGAGCGGGCGCTCAGACCCCTACTGGAAAATGGTCTGTTTTTGCTCCGTTTCTTCGCTGTAATCTGCTCCTCTCTTCCCTCTTGTAATGCTAGACACATGCCAAGGCTTATTTTTGATGAATTCTCCCCCGAAATGCACTTAATACCCTAAAATGCACAAACACTAGAAAAATGCATCTAATACACAAAATACTTGATTTCAAGACACCAATTTAAGCTATTATAAGGTGTTCTAAGTGGTATAAAATGCCACTTATTACACCCCAAACTTAAATCGATGCTTATCCTCAAGCGTCACAGACTCAAAAACAAAATAAAAACATGCATGAATGCAATCTATATGAAATGCAGCGATCCCCCTTACTACGACTAAACCAACCAACTTACGACATCTCAACAAATGCAATTAAGCGACTAAAGATCAATCAAATTATGCAAACTAACATACAACCAGAAACGTGGTGTGTGCAGATGCTTAACAGATATACTTCGGAAATAGATCAATTATTATGACTCAACTATCATCAAGGCAATCACATGATTATACAAAGAATAAAAATTCTAGGCACAAAGTGACTCATAACACTACAAGAATCCTGGAGCTTATTACGAAATCATGCTTTTTATTCATAACAATAATGCTTATTTGACCGTGCAATGAGTGAGGTCCACAAAAGACTTATACAATGGTATCCATGTAGCGAGCGTTAGGTTAGCGGATCCCAGACTCTAAAAGCCTTAGGTCTCTAGGCACAAAGTCCCCTAAGAACTTAATAACTCGAATACCAAAGAGCCCACTCGTGATCAATTATGCATTAACTCTTTATCTTTCTTTTTTTTTCTTTTCTTCTTTTTTTTCTCTTTTTTTTTCAAAATTTCTGAGCAAGTGCGTTTCGCTCCATCTTGCTCAACCCTAGACTACTCGTATAAATATACGAGCCGGCTACTAGCCATTTGACGCCTATCCACAATTAGCAACGAATTCCATTTTTTACTCCATTTTTTTTTCATGCCTTTATCACTGAGAACCTATTATAAAATTCTAAGCATAATAAATAGATTATCCTCGAAAACAATCAGACAATAACAACAACCTAGTCCTTAAGCATTCTCTAAGACTTAGTGAAAATACAAGGGTTTCTAGCATGCATATCAACCTACACGACTCAACATCACTTTAATGCTATCACTACACTCGCATCAACATGTCACACCCCCAACTTAACCAGCAAAATTAAATATAACTATTACATTATTTAAAAATAAATAAACATAACCAAAGCCAAGATCTTACAGTTTAGGGTTTGGAACAGCCCAACACTACCATCTATTACAGCTGATTTTAAATATCGAGTCCTCACACAAAACTATTGTCCCTTATTCTACCTGGGCTCGAACATAAGCATCAGCATCATAGGTCTTACGGGCGGTCTGCTTGAATCTAACCATAGCTGCTAGCTTTAATATCAGGGTAAAGCAAGGAGTGAGCCAAATGCTCAACAAGTGCTAAACAGTACGATACAAAACATAAATCGAGATATACATGAAAGAATGACAATGGAAAGACATAACCAATGATAACGAGAGATAAAACTTTGGGTGATGGCATCATTTTGCTTGTATCAAAACAATTTCAAAACCATATCTTAATCAAAATCATTTTATGACGCTACGGATTACAGCCGGTGATCAGCCGCGAAGTAATCCCGAACCTCGCTGGGTTCTAGAACAATAATGGGAATCCCTAGGCAACTTTTAAGCCTAATATAAGTGTGGAAATGACTCGCGTCTCAGTCCAGATCCACTATTCAAAGAAAACATTTATCCCCTGTTAGATATATTTGATAATTTCATGGTTAATATGATTTATGTTTAGTTTTCAGATCTTACTTAACAGGACAAATCAGTACTTAACTGGGAATCAGTACTTATACTGGAAGTCAGGACTTAAGGATATCAATACTTATATTATCAGGAGATAATCATCAGAAGATGGATATCAGAACTTAAGTGCTGAAGGACGTTCAGATAAGGACAGTAGCTGATTAAAGGAAAGAAGATCGAGATAAACACAAGAAGAGATATGCATGAAGAAGGAATTCTATGAAGAACAGAATACTTTGAAGAAAAGATATCTGATTGATATATTTTAGGAAGCAGAATTATATTCCATATCAATTAGCGATTATCTTGTAACTGTGTAGTATATAAACACAGACATAGGGTTTACACTAAAAGTGTTATCATATTTGAGAAGATTATTCATTGTAACCCTAACAGCTGATATTTGTTCATCACTGAGAGGTAACAGTTCCATACTGTAATAGAGTTTATTGTTTCAATAAAGTTTGTTTTCTGTTACTTGAAATATTAAAAGTTCGATTTGATTGTATTTTACACTGTATTCACCCCCTCTACAGTGTGTGTGACCTAACAAGTGGTATCAGAGCCTATCTGTTAACACACATACAGTTAAAGATCCAAACACAATCATGTCTGACACAGAAACTCCAACTAAGCCTACCAAAACTGAAGAACCTCCAAAGACACAAATTCAAAGTCGGTATGAAACCATCAAAGTTCCAATACTGAGACCATCTGAATATGCCATATGGAAGGTGAGGATGACCATGTTTCTGGAAGCTACAAATCCAGAATATCTTGATAGAATCAAGGAAGGGCCTCATAAACCAACCAAGCTCGCAGTTGCAGTTGTAGGTGAAGCAGCAAAGACCGTACCAAAGGAAAAAAGTGATTATACTGCTGAAGATATCTCATCAATTGCTAAGGATGCTAAGGTACGACACTTACTGCATAGTGCCATTGATAATGTAATGTCAAATAGGGTAATTAACTGCAAGACTGCTAAGGAGATATGGGATGCTCTGGAAACAAGGTGTCAGGGAACTGATACAATTAAGAAGAAAATGAAGACAATACTCACTCAAGAGTATGAACACTTTGACTCAAAGGCTAATGAATCATTGACTGATTTATATGATAGATTTGTCAAACTCTTGAATGATCTGTCACTGGTTAATAAGGAGTATGATCTTGAAGATTCAAACCTTAAATTCTTGTAAGCTCTTCCTGAATGTTGGGATTTGAAGGCAACAACAATAAGAGACAATTACAATCTTGATGAAACAACTCTTGATAATATTTATGGAATGCTCAAGACTCATGAACTTGAGATGGAACAAAGAAGCAAGAGGAAAGGAGGAAAGTCAAGGACAGTTGCTCTTAAGGCTGAAGAAGAATCCCCTAAGGCAGCTACCTCAAGGAAAGACAAGGGTAAAACTCTTTTCACAAAGTCTGATACTGAGTCATCAAGTTCTGAAAGTGATGATGACTCAGATTCTGAAAGCTTGCCTGAGACTGATGCTGATGAGGAGATAATGAAGCTGTGTGCTCTTATGGTGAAAGGGATCACAAAGATTGCATACAGGAAGTTCAGGAAGGGAAAGAAGTTTTCCAGGAAAGGCATAAGTTCTGATAAGAAGAATTTTAGAAGATCTGAAGGCAGAGGAGGAAAGTCTGATAGAGGAGATTATACCAATGTCAAATGCTATAACTGTGGTGAGAAAGGCCACATATCTCCTGATTGCAAGAAGCTAAAGGGTGACAAATGCAAGGCTCTTGTCACAAAGCAGAAAAGCTGGACAGACACCTCAGACTCTGAAAGTGAGGAGAACTATGCGTTGATGGCAAATGCTGATAAAGAAAGTGCTGAGAGCAGTTCTGAAGCTGCTGAAACAAAGGTACCTCAGACTACTTATGCTTTTCATACTGATGATATTTATGAGTTGAGAAGATATCTTAAAACCATGTTTGTTAGTTATAGAGATCAAACTTTAACATGTGAAAGATTAACTTCTGAAAATCTTGCTTTTAAGAAAATAAATGATTTCTTAGAAAAAGAGTTAGTTATGTTCCATCAAACTCAGAAGGATAGAGATGATGCTTTTTATGTTAGGGATGAAGTGCTAAAAATGAATGAATCTCTAAAAACTGAGTTAGAAAAGGAAAGAGAGATAATCAGGACTTGGACTAACTCTGGCAGAACAACTCAAAATTTGCTAAGTAGTGAAAATTGGAAAGAGGGCTTAGGTTATGGAGAGGATAAGAATGATAAAGGAACTGTAGAAATTAAGCCTGTTATTAAGCAAAAGCCAAAGTTAAAACCTGTTAAGTTTGTAACTATAAAGTCTGATAATGATAAATCAGAAGTTAGAGAGGGATTAACTTCTGACAAACTAAAACAGGAAAAGACAGCTGAAGTAAACATAGGCTTAATGACTAAGAAGCAGCTTAAGCATAAGCTGAAAGATGTTAAGAATGTAAACAAGGTAAAATCACCTAAGAAAAATAGGAATGGAAAGGAAGGTGTGAATAAAAGCAATGATAATAAACCTGTTCCTGATGCTCCTAGGAAAACATGTCATAACTGTGGAAATTCTAACCATCTGGCTTCTTTTTGCAGGAAAAATAAGAACATTAACTCCTTACCTTCAAAATCAGGAGTTAAGAGTCAGTCTGTTAGATATAAACCACAAAATCCTTATTTTCATTATGGTAGTTTATGGCATTCCATTTATACTTGTAAGGAATATCATAGTTTGTACTATGATTATTATCAATTAAAACCTTCTTTGAAGAAAGTTTCCATTGTTTCTTCTAGTGTAAATTCTGATTCAAAGTCTGATAGTGTAAGTTCTGATAAGAAAAATGTTAACATAAACTCTGATGCTAAATCCGCTGCAAATGTTAACAAACTTGATAAGGCCAAAGGATCCAAGCAAGTCTGGGTTCTTAAAACTAATCATTAGTGGTCTTTGTGATTGCAGGGCAACAGGAAAAATATTCTAGTTCTGGACAGTACATGTTCAAGACATATGACTGGAAATAAAGCCCTGCTATCAGACTTTGTGGAAAAAGCTGGCCCAAGTGTTTTTATGGAGATGGCAACATTGGAAAAACATTGGGATATGGCAATATCAATCTAGGGAATGTCATCATTAAAGATGTAGCTCTGGTCTCAGGACTTAAACATAATCTGCTGAGTATAAGTCAAATCTGTGACAGAGGTTATCATGTTTATTTATTTGAAGAACACTGTGAAGTTGTGAGTAAATCCAAAGGCAAAGTTGTTCTAAAAGGATACAGGCGTGGTAACATTTATGAAGCTAAGCTTTCAACAAGTACTGATGGTTCTGCAATCTGTCTGATGAGTAGAGCATCAATTGAAGAAAGCTGGAATTGGCACAAGAAACTCTCTTATTTAAATTTCAACAATATAAATGATCTAGTCAAGAAAGATCTTGTGAGAGGACTGCCAAAGTCAGTATTTGCTCCTGATGGCCTTTGTGATTCTTGTCAGAAGGCCAAACAAAGAAAATCTTCATTCAAGAGCAAGACTGAATCATCAATTCTTGAGCCTTATCATCTACTACATGTTGATCTATTTGGTCTAGTGAATGTCATGTCTATTGCAAAGAAGAAATATGTGTTGGTCATAGTGGATGAGTTCACCAGATACACATGGGTGTATTTCTTGCACATAAAAAGTGAAACAACATCTATCTTGATTGATCATGTCAAACATCTGGATAAATTGGTCAAAGATTCTTTGAAAACCATAAGGAGTGATAATGGCACTGAGTTCAAGAATTTGATAATGGAAGAGTTCTGCAAAAACCATGGAATTAAGCAGGAATTTTCTGCTCCTGGAACTCCACAGCAAAATGGAGTTGTTGAAAGGAAGAATAGAACTCTTATTGAAGCTGCACGTACAATGCTTGAAGAAGCAAAGCTTCCAACCTATTTCTGGGCTGAAGCTGTGCAGACTGCTTGTTTTACTTAAAATGCAACACTCATTAACAAGCAAGGAAAAACACCATATGAGATGGTGAAGAAAAAGAAGCCAAATCTGAAGTACTTTCATGTATTTGGATGCAAGTGTTTTGTTCTCAAGACTCATCTTGAACAGCTATCTAAATTTGATCTAAAAGCTGATGAAGGAATCTTTGTTGGATATCCACTTTCCACAAAAGCCTTCACAGTCTATAATTTGAGAACAAGAGTGGTCATGGAATCTATCAATGTCTCTTTTGATGACAAGAAAATTACTGGTCTTGAAGATTTTATTGACCATGATCAGCTGAGATTTGAAAATGAAGACTCAAATTCTGATACTGAAAATCCTGACAGTCTAAGTCCTGATACTGTAAACTCTAATAAATTTAACTCTGATGTTATTGAAACTGTGGTAACTATGCCAAAGGAAGATGCACCTATGTAGGGAGAGCATACTCAAGATCTTACCACATCTCAAGAAGCATCAGAACATACGTCTGGCTCTTCAAGTTCTGATTCGTCAAGTTCTGATAAGCCAAGTTCTGATAGTGCTGATAATCTAAATTCTGAAGAATCCAACTCAGAGAGCATAATTTCAGGGGGAGCATCAGAAAATGAAATTGAAGACAACATGGATCATGGGGGAGCATCCAGTTCTAGAGAAAACCTTCCATCTATAAGGAAGTGGACTAAATCACATACACCTGATTTGATAATTGGAAATCCTGATGCAGGTGTCAGAACTAGAATAGGTACTTCAAATGAATGTCTTTACAATTCTTTTCTCTCTCAGACTGAGCCAAAGAAAGTGGAAGAAGCTCTTCAAGATGCTGATTGGGTGCAAGCAATACAGGAAGAGTTAAATGAATTTGAAAGAAACAAAGTCTGGACCCTAGTGCCAAGACCAAAGAATAGATCTGTTATTGGTACAAAGTGGGTATTCAGAAACAAAACTGACAGTGATGGCATAATTATAAGGAATAAGGCAAGGCTGGTTGCAAAAGGATATTCTCAACAGGTGGGAATTGATTATGATGAAACATTTGCAATAGTTGCTAGGTTAGAAGCCATAAGGATATTTTTGGCTTATGCTGCTCACAAAAAGTTTACTGTCTTTCAAATGGATGTGAAAAGTGCTTTTCTCAATGGAGAATTGGAGGAGGAAGTATATGTTGAACAACCTCTAGGCTTTGTAGATTCCAAACATCCATATTATGTCTACAGGCTTGATAAAGCACTTTATGGACTTAAGCAAGCTCCTAGAGCATGGTATGAGACTTTAGCTCAGTTTCTTCTGGAAAGTGGATTCAACAGAGGAACAATAGACAAAACACTGTTCTACCTCAACCATGGAAAGAACTTACTTCTGGTCCAGATTTATGTTGATGATATCATTTTTGGGTCTACAAATTACAGACTTTGCAAGAAGTTTGCCAAACTGATGCAGTCAAGGTATCAGATGAGTATAATGGGGGAACTTAGCTATTTTCTGGGCCTTCAAGTCAAGCAAAATGAAGAAGGCACTTTTATTTGTCAAACTAAGTACACCAGAAACTTGCTGAAGAAATTTGGAATGCAAGATTGTTCAAGTGCATCCACTCCCATGGCCACTGCAACAAAACTGGATAAAGATACTGGTAAATCAGTAGATACTACTGATTACAGAGGTATGATTGGCTCTCTACTCTATCTAACTGCTAGTAGACCTGATATCATGTATGCTACCTATCTTTGTGCAAGATTTCAAGCAGATCCAAGAGAACCTCATTTAACAGCTGTGAAAAGAATTTTCAAGTATCTTAAGGGAATAGCTGATCTGGGATTGTGGTATCCCAGAGAATCAGATTTTAAACTAATAGGTTACTCAGATGCAGATTTTGCAGGTTGCAAAATTGACAGGAAAAGCACAAGTGGAAGCTGCCAATTTCTTGGAGGCAGATTGGTTTCTTGGTTTAGCAAGAAAGAAAAGTCAATTTCCACATCAATTGCAGAAGCAGAATATATTGCTGCAGGAAGTTGTTGTGCACAGATTCTTTGGATTAAGAATCAGTTACTGGATTATGGGTTAACATATTTCAAAATCCCTATTTACTGTGATAATCAAAGTGCTATTGCTATGACAGGTAATCCAGTTCAACACTCTATGACAAAGCACATCAGCATCATGTACCACTTCATCAGGGAACATGTAGATGAAGGTACAGTGGAGTTGCACTTTGTTCCAACAGATCAACAACTAGCAGATATCTTCACAAAACTATTGTGTGAAGCTACCTTTACAAGATTGGTAAATGAACTTGGAATGGTTTCAGGTTCTTTCTCTAAATCTGCTTAGTTTTGTTCTGTTGGATCAGACTTTATGATCAATATTTACAGAATTTAATCTCTTTTTGTATTCTGTGCTTAACTGAAAAATGTGTTTAAATACTGACTGTTGTCTGATATATGTTTCTAAACTCTGATAAGTGATATGTCTGTTTAAGTAACTATTCAATCCTATGAGGATAACTGTGCTAGATGCTGAACTAGTTGTCTTCAATAAACAAGGGATCCCATGTAAGAAGTAATTATTTCTGTGGAAATCTATTGACACAAGCAAATTCTGATAATTGAGCTTAGTTGAGTTTACTTTGTCTATCTTATTACTAAGTCACAAACTAGAATAATGCTACTCATCTGTTAAGTTCTGTTGCTAGTAAATCTGTTGAATGTACTAAGTGCTGATAAACCTCACTTATCAAAAGAAAAAGCAAAAGAATCAAGGATTAAAAATCAGGTACTCCTTTGAGATATAGAGTAAAAATGTGGAAGGGAAGACCCAAGTGCATTGCTGGTATTAAGTAATATGCATCAGAAAAGCAAATAAAATATTTTCTTGGTGACTTTTCACACTCTATGATTACTGGAGAAATACTCTGATAATAGCATAAATTCTGATAAGCAGTCGTGACTCACTTACACTGAGAAACCACTGTAAAAAGGAATTTAAAAAGATGCACAAAATTAGCACACAATAGTTGAGGTGGACTCAAGCATGAACTCATTCATTAGTAGGTTTCAGGATAATGACAGCTCTTTAGCAAAGTTTTAGTTATGCCTTATTTCTAAGATGTACTGAAGTGAATCAGACTTTACTCTTTGTCTGACATTTAGCTTAATGCACACACTAATCACTCCATATGAATGATGAAAATTACTGTGGTGATCTATGTTATTTTAGATGAACAGTCATTGTGTCACATTGCACAAATTCTGAGGACAAGTTCTGATTACATATTCTGATGATTAAGTTCTGAAGAATATAAATCAGAATTTGTGAGAGGACTTACTAAGATAGGCATTTCTTTTCGAGTTAAGAAATTATGTTCTGATGACTGTTAAGTTCTGATATAAGTCTAAGTTCTAATATTAACGTATGATTCCTTACTTGACTTATTTGTGGATAAAATTTGGAAACAGTCTCAGTTTAAACCTGAATATGTTGAAGTGGAAGATTAATAGTCACTATGGTTAGGGTTAGTGGTACTCGTACTTGAACAGTCAACTTTTACTTGCTTCTTGTGCGCATTAAATCATTTTTTCCCTTTCCAATGAATGTTTTTCTTTTTCCAAGTCTGGGGAGATGAGGTAAAATTAATTCTACCTGTCAGCATTAAATTTCTTTGCGTCTCCTGGCATTCTCCTGCCTATATAAGCAACCACTTCACTTCAGCCTTCCCATCAAATCTTTTCTCACAAACTCATCTTCATACTTTTTCTATCAAAAACACCATGGGCAGACACAATATGTTTTTGAACTACGAAACCTTCAACATGGAGCTGAGCTGTGCCGATTGGCAGCAAGAATGGCACGTCACTGCCATTCTTGATGAGATATGGGACTCTGTCCCACAGGAGGTACTCACCCACCTCCTGTTCTTCTATATGGATTACCATCGCCATCTGGAGCGATTGAAGGAGAAAAGGCTGGAAGCTCTCCGCCAGCAAGAGCGAATCATTCGACTCGCCATTCTGTTTATCGAGAGTAGGAAGAAGAAATGATTTATTTTCCTCTTCCTGTTTTTCTTCATCATCAGCCTTGCCCTGCTTCTTGAGCTAGGATAAAGGCTGTTGACGTTAGGTTTAGCGGCTTAGGGAAATCTTGTATAAGTTCTGATGTAATTTCAATTTCATGAATGTATTATCTTGATATATTAATGAAATTTGTTTTTGTTACAAGATTTTGTCTCTAATATAATTTGTAATGCATTGGTAAATCCTGATAAATAATCATATTCTGATGACCATATAAATTCTGTTTTAATTTAAGTTCTGATTTTCCTTTATCAGTACTTACTCATCTGATTTATTTTGGTCATTCTTACTCGAATTTATTTTCAGAATATTGATGTTTCAGTGAGAAATAATTAAACAAGTGGGAACAGTTTTAATTTTGAATTAAAACTGTTTCACCTTCATTAATGGAATAACTGCGTACGTGGAACGGTTTTTCCTTGAAAAACTGCAAGTGGGTAAGTAATGATTACCGTTTTCTCGAGCCCAGTAACTATCCGTTATTACTGCATGTCTGACCGGTGTCCAACGGTAACATTTTTTTTTCAGAGTATAAGTAAGAGAGAGAGAGGATTTTTTAATCCTTTATTTCCCTTCATACTTTTTCTATCTCCTTGCTTTTACTCTCCTTCTTCATCTAACGTTGGTTTTTCATACAGAAATTTTATCAAACACCTAACAGGCACTCTTAAATCTCAATTTTTCACATGGCACCTAAGGATTTAATCATTGATGGAGCTAAATTTGTTCCAAATAACTATGCTGCAATTCTTGATCATGCTGAAGCTCCATCTGAATAGCATTTTGTGCAAGATCTTCTTGCACACAGTGAGATTGGGTATGCATTCACCCAGCCTTCAGTCTTTTCGAGCCAACAAGTTCTGACATTTTGGCGGACTGGGCACTTTGATAATGGTGGTACACATGGCACTCCCAGTATTGTTTTCGAAGTGGGTGATTCTTCATATGCAGTCACTCCTGGTACAATACACAAGGCTCTACATCTCCCAGAAGGATGTACTTTTTCAATTTCAGAGGAATCAGCTCTTCAGGAGTTAATGGCCAATTTGGGGTATGAACAGAGTTTGGCAAAGCTTGGGCAGTTGAAACGGGCTCATATCAGAAGAGAATGGAGCTTCTTCTTCGACAGCATCACTAAAGCTTTTGGGAACAAGTGTTCGAATTTTGATGCTATCCCTATTATGAGTCAGCACATCGGGTATGCTATTATAAACCAAACTCATTTTGATTTTGCAACTGCTATAATTGGTTTTATTGGGGATAGGATGACAGAGGATAGTAATGTTGTTTACTTTGCTAGATTCTGTCAACTTATATATACTTTTTGTACTGATGAACCTCAATTAGTCAGTTCCTCAACTCCACCTTTTAAGGTTGCAAAACGCTACTTTAATGACCTGATAAATGCTGACACTAAGAAATCAGTGGTTAGACCTTTACAGATTCCTCAGTCTGTAAAACAGATCTTAGTAAATGCTGATCCTGATACTTATAGATCTGTTTATTCTGATGTCCAATCAACAACAACCTCCAAAACACCACAACAACCATCAGCACCTACCACTCATTCTACTCAACCTACCCTCAGGCAATATATCAAATCCTATCTCTCCACTTCACAGACAGTTCAACCCTCATCCTCCGCACCTACTGTGAAGCCTTCTTCTTCCAAACCTAAGAGGACAAAGACTGTTCCTCAAACACCTCAAAAGAGAAGGAGGATTACTTTGAGAGATGAATCTGATACTGAGGAACAGGTTCCTTCTTCAGAACCTATTGTTAAAGAAGCTGAGAAAGTAACTTCTCAGAAGGATTCTGGAATTGGGGGATCTAGGCTTCTCAAGAGGCTTAGAAGAATGACAGTTCCTGAAACTCCCAAGGAATCCAAATCTTCCAAGAGATACAAGAAATAGAGGGCAAAAAAGACCTATTTCAGAAGATGAAGAAGTAGCAACTCAGAAAGGGGATCAGGAATCTCTGATCTCACAAGAAAAGGAATTTGCTAAAGTCACTTCTTCTCCATCAACTCCATCTCAGGAAGCTGTTTCTGAAAAGGTCAACACACCATCTGTATCTCCTGTTAATCCAGGAACAAGTGCTGATATTGATGTTCAAAACTTGGTTGTGCCTGAAGTAATTCTCTTAGAAGCTCCAACAGCATATAATTCATCAACAACACATGTTACTGATGCAGTTCAAACTCCAGAGTTATCTACTACACCTTCTCTGCATCTAGATGTTGATGATCAGAATATAGGTGAGCATCGGGATATGGCTGTTGATCAGAACTTAGAACCAGATCAGCAATTAGAGGATGTTGAAGCCTCCATTGCTACTCACATTGTTGTTTTATCAGAAGATACTGATTCTGTAAGTTCTGATGCTGCAAATGCTGGAGATACTGGTGATGCTGCTCCAAATGCAGATGCTGATGAAGCAGGTCCTTCAGGACATGCTCCTCAACAAACTATTCTTAAGTCTGAACTTTTTAAGAAGTTTGTTACCAGAGAAGCACCAGTGCCTTGAAGTGAAACTCCTGCAGGACAGGAGTGGACTAAGGAATGGAACTCAGTCACCTGTGTTCCAACTGCACAAAATTTGGCTGAGCAATTGACAAAAGCTGATGAGATGTTAAATACTGATGATTTCAAAACACAGCTTAGAGTCACTGCATTGAGTACTAAACATTTACAAGGTCTTCATTCAAATACTCATGCAGAGTTACATCTCTTAAGGGAAGAACTAATGAAGCAAGAACAAGTTCACAAGATTGATAAGAAAAAGTTCTTCCAACCTACCTTTGACAGGATTACTTATATTGAGAAGACTCAAGACACACAACAAGCTCAGATTGATGATATTCTGAAAAATCAAGCTTCTCAGCAATCTCAACTTACTGAAATCCAAGCCTCAGTGGAATTGCTTGTCTCTCTTCTACTACCTGCTGATGCCAAAAAGGGGGAGAAAGTAATTAAGTCCAAATGCAAGACTGACAAGACACTGAAAGGGAAGGATAATGAAAAGGATGATCAAGGAAGCTCTGGAATGGGTAGAGGTCATAGTCAAGGTAGAGGTTTTACATCAAGAAAAGCTGAAATCACAAGTCATAGGACAAGTTCTGATACTGGGAAAAGAATTAGTTCTGCTACTGGTAAAAGGATAAGTTCTGATAAACTTTTAGATCTTGATGAAGAAATGTCAAGACGGTTATTTCTTCAGGAAAATCCAGGAATGGACTTGGAGAGTTTAATGGAAGAAGAAGCCAGACTTAAATCAGAAAAAGCCATATCTAAATCTGAAGCTTCTGGTAAAAAGACACTTCCAAAACTCAAAGGCATTATGATAAAAGAAAGGACAAATGCTGAAGTAACATTGGCTAAATCACAACCGCAGATAGATCCAAGATCCAAGGGTAAAGAAAAGGTTGGTGAACCTATCAAGGTTTATGTGCCTCCTGAGAATGAAGAAATCACTGATGAAAAGGATGATCTTGCTCTGACTTCAAGAAAAGTTCTTAAAACAACCTCTGACATGGCTCAAGTTGTTCAGAGTCAAGATAAAGTAAGTTCTGATATTTCAAAGAAGCAAGTAACCTCTGACATAGCTCAAGTTAACTTGATATCAGAAGATAGACCAAAGACACTCCTACCAGGATTCACTAAAACAAAACAGACTCAACCTTTGAAGACTGCTGCAAGTGGTTTTGAAGCTAGAGTAGTTACTGGAAAGGAAGCAAGAGATAAAACTGGATTGGGAAGTGCTGATGAAAGAAGAATACAGAACACTACCAATGATCCAACTTCCTTGAGTGAACCAGGTATTGGAGCAACTCCTGAGAGATTGAATCAACTAGAATCCGTATAAATGATTTACCATACCTACTTGAAAGAACACATCTTGGTGTACTTCATGATAGATGGTAGGGTTTATCATATAAGGCAAAATGCCATTCCATTGAAGTATTTTGAAGAACTGGAGCATGTACTATTCTTACTTCAAGTGGATGACAGATTGACAGGAAGTGCTGCAAACTATTTGAAGGATCAGATTCAGAGACAGAAAAGGCTTTATTCTGTTAAGTCTGACAGCACATATGTTCCAAAGTACAGAGATCACAAGGATGATATAGTTGAAATGAAGCCCAACACTGCTAAAATTATAACTACCTTTCTAGGTTATAGGGCCGTGGAATTCAATCTTGAGTCTGATAAAACTTATTTGATCAGACTGGATCAGGATATAAGAAAAGCAAAGATTAATGATCTCAGGGCTGCAATCTTTCAAATTGGTGAAGATACTGCAGAGCTTAAAGATGCTAAAAGGACGATGATTGATGAACTTAGATATGCTGAGAGATGTTTGTTGAAGAACTATCACAGAACAACTCCTGACATCAGAGAGATCAGAAGATGAAGCCAAGTCAAGATCTACAACTGATTAAATTCTGATATTTGTACAGACTGAAGCTGTTATCAGAAGTTAAATATTGGTAAAGATTTAAGGACTATAAGTTGTAGTTATCTAGTCTAATTCTCATGCATTTGTACTTAATGTTTTTGACATCATCAAATATCTGTTAAACTTGTATATTATGCTAATTTATAATTTAGGGGAGATTGTTAGATATATTTGATAATGTCATGGTTAATATGATTTATGTTTAGTTTTTAGATCTTACTTAACAGGACAAATCAGTACTTAACTGGGAATCAGTACTTATACTGGAAGTCAGGACTTAAGGATATCAGTACTTATATTATCAGGAGATAATCATCAGAAGATGGATATCAGAACTTAAGTGCTGAAGGACTTTCAGATAAGGACAGTAGCTGATTAAAGGAAAGAAGATCGAGATAAACATAAGAAGAGATATGCATGAAGAAGGAATTCTATGAAGAATAGAATACTTTGAAGAAAAGATATCTGATTGATATATTTTAGGAAGCAGAATTATATTCCATATCAATTAGCGATTATCTTGTAACTGTGTAGTATATAAACACATACATAGGGTTTACACTAAAAGTGTTATCATATTCGAGAAGATTATTCATTGTAACCCTAGCAGCTCTCGTAATATTTGTTCATCACTGAGAGGTAACAGTTCCATACTGTAACAGAGTTTATTGTTTCAATAAAGTTTGTTTTCTGTTACTTGAAATATTAAAAGTTCGATTTGATTGTATTTTACACTATATTCACCCCCTCTACAGTGTGTGTGACCTAACATCCCCCTTTGGGACTGAGAACCCACATTTTATTTATTTCAAAAATTGATGCCGAATTTTAACAAAATTTCTTTTAACAGTAAGCATTTTTATCAAGGGATTATAGACCAACTCGAAACACGGGAAATATGGTACTAAATCTCAGGGCCATGATCCACTGAACTTTACTCCATTATGGTAACAGAAAGGTTTTCATATATAAAACTTGGACAAGAAAATTTAGTGAGGCTACTGGATATTATGTAGGGGTAATGCCAAACTGGGCTTAAAACAATGGTTTCTCGTCAAGGTGCAAGTGCTAGATCATCAAGAAGATAAGCATCATGAATACTAAGGGTGTTAAGGTATGAAGAAATGATCTTTAACTCAGGATATATCAGAATTGTCTAGCTTTAAGATAAGAAAGAGGGGTATCAATCAATGAGGAATCACTTTGATAAGTATCTGGCTTTCAGGGTTCAAGGTAAGGTTCTATAGGGGTTCAAGTATCAGGATAAGATATCAATACTTTAGGAATCATCAGCATGTTAATCAAGAGAATCAACCAAGAGTTATAACTACCCTTTCTTTTATCATGGCATTCAACTTACTTTAATATACTATCATGATAAGACTTTTGAACTACTTGCAATACGTACTCGAGGGTTCATGGCATTTTTATATGATTCAAAGATAAACATAAGATACGCTTGATTTAAATATATCAAAATTACTCAGGATAGTTGCATCAATATATATGAGCTATTTGCAGTTAATACGAAAGACAAGTTGAATCACTTGCCTTGAGAAAGGCTGGTCTGGTCTGACTGGTAGGAGCAACTGGAATCTTCACTCGACCTTTATGGCAAGTTTTCCCTCATCTCGAGATCCTACATAAATAATAATAATCCTCGTTATAATATATTCTCACCAACTTAACCTATTCACATCCCGTAATTAATCACAAATGGCACTTAGGCCTATATGCACTTAATTTGTATTCACCTTCAAAATATACTTGCACACAAAGCCACATATACTCACATATCATATTTTAATATCAAATATTACCATATACACCATAATGCAACACTAGTCTTGGATGATCTCGACTCACAACTTAAGTCACTTGGTCGCTAAACTAGACAAAGTCTTCAAATTTTGGCTTCCTAACTCGAGGTGCCTTTACTAAACTGTAACACCCCCAAATCCGGGGTCGGGGATCCGGGTTGTCACGAGTTCCATTTCCCTTAATAACACCCAATCTTAATAATTACTCAACTACTCTGTACAGTGACCCCACAATAAACACACACACCATACGTTATAGTCTCAGAGATGAACATCCAAAAAAATAACCACAAGTCATTTTATTCCACAATTATCTGCCAATACACCTTAAAAGGTTTTCTGAATAAATTTAAATTTCTTTGCCATTATTACAATTCATAATTATACATAAATCTGGTACATTAGAAGTTGAAAGCCTAGCCTATTGGTAGTTCCTACCTCAGCTACGGCGGCATCAATGCTTCTAGAAAACTGCGGAACGTCTCCTAATCGCTTGCGAATCGGGAGCTTGGTCATGTTCATCCTTTCTATCTGTTGTTGTGTGATGAAAGAAGAAAGCAAGGGTGAGCAACAAGCCCACCAAAATAATATGTATAATGATTAATAGTATATGAGCCTTCTCTTAGTACTCATGAAAGTCTTGGTCAAAAGAAATGAACCAAGTTGATATCTTAATGCGATGAAGTCGCAAAATATTCAGTATATATATATACATATATACTTTTCAAAATATTGGAAGTCCTCTTCCATGCATAATATACACAAAGTCCCAGTGTATAACTGTATATAAAAAAAAATATCGTTGCAAGGTGATCTCATATATCTAACCTTGTCTCAACGTTTTTCTGAAAATCTTTGTCATACATAAGACAATTATTAATTAGATATAAGCTTAAAAGATGAAGTTACCAAATACTCCAATATACTTATATCTTTTCCAAATACTACTTGAACTACCACCGTTCAAATTATAATTAATTTCAAAAGTTCATCACATAGATGAGACTATAAGACAAGATTTGAATAGATTAAATCTTTAAAATATTATCAAAATAAAATGAAGTTACGAGATACTTCATTTGATGTAAACATCATTTTGAAAACTTGACCCTGCCAACACCCAACAATCGCCCAACCGTAGCCTTTCTATCGAAGTGCTCTGGGTAGTGTTGCAGAAATTATCCAATTGGATGATGAACTCATTACGGGAGTTTGCCGCGCCAGGAAGACCACTTACGATGATCAATCGTAGTAGTACAACCCCACCATTTTCTACATGTAGAGGAGAACCTGTCGGATTTACTTGTCAACCGAACACTGAACTCCTAAGGAATGGACCGCCTTAGCGGAACTTCCAGGCCATTTGGGCCAATATAATAAGGCTGGGTCGGCGCTACTCGGCCACTTACGCCACTCCTAGTTCAGATAAAATCCATGACTCTGAAACGTAAAGCTCGTCCCCACTTTCCCCAAGTAGAAACTTGTTGATACGGCTCCACCAAGAAGTCGTATCTATTTGGAAAGGAGAACTCACCGATATTTCCCAGGCGATGCCTGTTAAAGGATTAACTTGTTCCAAGAATTTTACTTCCCGAGTGTTGGGTAAGTAATCAATTCATTTATCAAAACAGCAACCTTGTTGCGAATATAAAACACACCACAGAGCCGGATCCCTCAGGTTTTGAGCGAGTATTTAAATCCCCTTAAAAAGGAAGATCTTAAATATAAAAATGAGTTTTGGGATCCGCTCTAACTTTTAAAAATCATTTTGAAGACTCGAAAACATTTTATAGAGTGTTTGGAGTAAAGCTAATTTAATGAAGTAAATCAGTCCCCAGAATATTTAGAAAATGACTGAATATTATTATTTAAATAATATTCCCATAAAGAATAATCTTTATAAAAATAATTGAAGTAGAAGTATTAAAACTTATACTTAAAATGGATATCAAATAACCAAAGATATACTTATATGAAAGTACTATCTTTATTTGAATAATCGAAAATAAGTTTGATTATTGACACCTTATTCTTTAATAAAATAAAGAATATATCTCAGCAAATAATCGGAGTCATAGATCCTCAAATGAATATTCAAATAATATTCATTAAATAATATAAACTGAGTCATAAGCCCTCGAATGAATATTCAAATAATATTCAGATAATAAAATAAAAGGAGTCATAAGTCCTCGAATGAATATTCAAAATAATATTCATTTAATATAAAGGAGTCATACGCCTTCGAATAATATTCGAAATAATATTCAATAATAAAATAAAGCTAAAGTTATCGAATAAACCTTATTCGATTAATAGTTTTGAAAAGTATGACCATATATATATATAAGTATATATATATATATATTTATATCCATATATACAAAACCTACTCCGGATCCTCGACTCCCGGTTTTAGAAAATATTTTCACCTTTGGGTCCCTATACAAATTACCGCTATCCTCTAGCATAGGTATTATCAACTGAATCAATTGAATCAACAGATATATATCAAGATTACGAAACAGACATGCATATATACCATATCAGCATGCTCCAATATATCGCAAAATTTGCTAATAACAATCATGCACTTATCACAAGATAATGCATATACATATATTTACATCACAACAACAGTATAACGGGTAGAAAACTTGCCTGAGCGACTGGGGGTTACGAATGGCTCGGGAAGAGTCTGGTAACCTATAAACAACAAGTAAGTTGGAATTAAACCAAAGTCACTTGTAAATCTATACTTTAACTAACTTAGACTCTAACGCTTGTTTTGCGCTTACTGATTCTCTTAAGTCACTCGAGTACCCTCGGCTCCACCATTTTTAATAATTTAACCTTTACGAGTTTTAAGGCGATTCCTTCGCGAGTGTCTTACCAACTGCCTAACACACTTACCATAAATGTTTCATACATTAATTAACCCTTTTTGGTCTTTAACCTATGTTTCAAAGTAAGGCGAGGGGAAAAGTTTCGTTCGCGAAACGTCGTTACTTGAAACGGTCGTTTCTCCTAAACCGTGCATCAGAATCGAACGAACTACATATCAAAACGAAGCTCGTAACATGAGCTATCTAGACATGGAAATGGTCATAATCTAGCAGGGGGTTCTCGGGTCCTAATGCTATGCACAAAAACAGTCTAAAGAAAATTGGACGTTACGACGGCTATGTTTACGTGATTTCCCAAATTTAAACCATTCAAAACCAACCACAATTCAACCCCAAATCAATCATACAACCAACATCCATCCAAATCACATCATAACAGCCCCAACAATCCACATTAACCATTTATACTTATTCCCCACATGAACTAAAAGCTTTACTTAGGTTCTTTAACTAATTATCAAGATTTACAACTCCAACAATACCACAAAACCAACTAATCTCTACAACTCAACCAAACTTCAAACAATCAATCTTGGAGAGTGGAGAATCAAGAGAATGGCTTGGAATCACCCTTAAAGTCCTTATCCAAGCTTAATCTAAACAAAACTTCAAGAACACAAATTTTATTTCTTGAAAAACACTATTCACCATCTTCTTCCATGATTTATAGAAAAAGATTGGCTTGGAATTAGAAGCTTAAACTTATAAGAAGTATGTAACTATGCATGGGGAAGCTTAGATAATTACCTTGCTAAATAGTAAGTGGTGGAGCTTGGATCTTCAATTTTTAAGAAATGGGCCGAGAGCTAGCTTAGGAAGAAAGAGATTTTTGTGTTTTGTTTGATGAAAAATGAAATGTTTGCTTGGTTGGTTGATTTTTGTGTTGTTTTTAGTTAATTACCTTGTTGCCCTTGAGTTTGTGTGGTTAAAAAGTAACCACATCTCCTTCCTTCCCATGTCATGCTTGTGTCATCCTCATGATGTCATCCTCCCCTCCTTGTCCTCTTCTCATTGATTGGGTGACATCATCCTCTCTAATCCCTTTGATTAACTTCCTAATTGTTTGCCTAATGACCACTGATCTGTTATACGGTTCGCTTAACTTTCGTTTTCGTTTATCGTTTGAGGGATCATACCCGGGATCTTATTACTTAGGTTCCCTTAACCTTTATCAATACATTATATTCCTTTTTATGATCCTCTATTATAATCCTTTAATTTAAATCCTTTTATCCTGTTACCTTATACTCAATTCTTTCCGTATCTATTGGATTTCCGGGAAAATCAAAGTGTTCGGATTTGGATTCTGACGATCTTTACATACACTTATATCCCATATAAAGTACTAATAAAATCTCAGAATATCCATATCAGAAACCCTACATAGTGTGGCATGAAAAGTTTTCTCATTCAGCTAAAACACTATTCACAAGGGTTACAAAAAGTTCAAAATTTTGGGGGTTATTACAGTCTCCCCTCCTTAAAAGGATTCCGTCCCGGAATCAAATTGAAAATAAATGGGGATACTCTCTTAGCATTGCACTCTCTAACTCTCGAGTAAATTTTCCCACATTGTGGTCCTACCACCAAACTCCGCCTAGTTTGATAACCCTTCTCCTAAGTACTTGTTCTTTTTCACTCTATAACCCTTCCTAGTTGCTCCATATAGGTTACGTCTGGTTGCATGTCTATGTGCTCATATGCCCCTATTTATCTGGCGTCCAAATTATACTTCCTTAATATTGATACGTGGAACACGCTATGAACTTGCTACATGTTCGGGGTTAGGGCTAACTCATATGCTAACTTCCCAATACGTCTTAGTATATCCCAGGGTCCAACAATTCGTGGACTTAGCTTTCCTTTCTTTCCGAACCTCATCAATCCTTTTTCCAAGGGATACCTATAACATTACTAGGTCCCCTATTTCCCATTCCTTGTCCTTTCGTGTTAAATCAACATACTTTGTGTTCCCATCTTGGGCTACTACCAGCCATCCTCTGATTAGATTTATCATATCCTTGGTCCTTTGGACTACTGTGGGTCCGAGCATCTTGCGCTCTACAACTTCATCCTAACATAAGGGAGATCGACATTGTCTTCCCTCAAGGATCTCATAAGGCGATACCTCAATACTGACATATGATCTATTGTCGTAAGAAAACTCAATCCGCGTTATGTGATCATTCCAATTTCTTTCAAGTCTATTGCACAGACTCTCATTATAGCTTCTAGCATTATAGCTTTTGCTTCTTAATACCCATTCTTTTCCAGTTCGTAATCGCTACTACCTTCCGTTCCTAATATTATACGGGTTATACTTTTGCTCGCTAGCGTTCTATAACCTTTTAATAACCACATCAACCTTAGTATCACGAATGTGTTTCCATTCCGTATACTACCACCACTTTATTACTCCTTTTTCAGTTGTTTCTATTTTCCAAAATTTGATCAATCATATAGAAGTAAAGGAATTTGTTGAGAGATCACTATGATCATGAACACTTGTTACATTGCATAGTTAGTACAGAAGGTGGCCAGCCTTTAGTACTTGACAAGCAATTAAACAATAGATGGTATCCTACTAGGCTTCTATCACACAGATAGATAGTCATTCGGCAATACCTCCCCTTTCTGGAAGGGTTGTTCTTCTCAGCTTACATGAAATGAAAAGAAGAGAAAAGAACGAACTGAAGAGAATTGTATATTCATAAAAAAAAATTTATTGCCATAAAATATCTGGCTTGGAATCTACCTCTGAACTATAGACGTTTGTCATAGGAGAACAAAACATATACGTATTTATATCAACATCAAGTATTATAGCATCGTATTTCGCATGCCTAAATATTTTTGCCATTCCGTCCATCATTCTATGGACCCATGCTCTTCCTCGAGCTTATAACAATCACCTTTGAAACTCCCTCGACATCGAAAATCGAATCTGGGATCTCATTCTATACATCATCATTACTAGAATTCTATGCTTGCACCGCAACCTTCCTCGTATAATAATACGACTCTCTATTGATAAGAAAGAATAATTATTCACTAGGTAGATACTCTACTTAATTAGTCTATCAATGATAACTTATACACTACCACGACCCGATTAGTGGTACTCAATCTCAACACCCATTCCAATACAACTCTCATGGCTGTAATCAGCTCACTACTCGCAGAATCATTGCTGCCTTACTATGGTCCACCACTGACCTACTGTCGTCATTCACTTTTCCATAAAATCTTAATATCTAACCATACGGAGTCCATACATGTCGTATCAAATCATTCTAAGGAGGTAACCTAATCACCATTCCTGATTCATGAAGAACACTCCTGATCCAGACATACATACATGACATGAAGCAGATAAAATTGCAGAAGAGTTTCAATCAAAGCAACGGTAGCAGGTTAATACCATTCTAAATCATATGCCTTAAATAGAAGACTTACTCAAAGGTTCGTCTAGTCCTTTTTTAAACATGGTCCTGGCTTATCTCAAGATAGGACCTTCTAAGATAGATAGCCCGTTCATGGTGATTACACGAATTAAACCTTTACCAACTACTATTACGGTTGGGTATTGCACAATCATCAGAAGGAATGTCAATCTTCCAAACCATAATACAACCTTCACAGTTTTAACCATCATCACTGTATTCTTTTGGCACAAACGCCTATAATTATCCTCTTACCTTTAAAGTGTCGGCCACCTCTTTGGCCTTTCCTGATAGTAAAATTTCCTTACAGTCAATGTCACTTTAACCACCTCCAAATAAATTTTCTACCTTATTTCAATCACAGCTTATGTGAAAATGCTTTCCTTAAAATCTGATGAGTAAAAAAATCACCATTTTTCCATAAGTTATTGCCTCAGTCTTTAGAGGTTAATCACTGTAACGACTGACTCTCAATCATACTTAGAACATCTTTTATCTTAGGCCCTAATTGCCCTGAACAATTTCGACCTTTACTGGTTCGATCCATACTTTCTCATGGTTAAACACGTGCCCCACTTGGCATCATTATAATTACGTCATATTTCCTTTATCAACATTTCTATTCTTGAGAATTTTGAATATTACCTTTCTCATTGTATAACCTCTAAGGTTATCCTTGAATCGTTCCTCCTGTATTCCCTAGATACAGGGCATATCAAAATACCATATACTAATACTAGAATCATTGTCTATATACTTTTGAAAAAAATTTCTCCACTGATTCTTTAAAGGTTGTTGTTACCTTAATCCTTTCCAATTCATTCTGTCAAAACTCATACTATCCCTATTAAGGGTGAAATGCCAACCTTTATGCATTCCCCTAGGATTCATTTTAAGTTACCGATGTTCTATCCTTAATTCCACCTTTAAAAAGGTACATGCATCCTTCCATGGATAAATCAAGTCATATATCCCTGATAAGGGTGTCTTATTCAATCATTCCCACCTCGATAGTATATGCCGAATTTCACAATAACATCTGCATTCAAAATGAGGTCAATCAATATGGCCTCCAAAAGATAACAACGGTTATCCGCTTTTATTGCCTATATTGGGTAACGATAACAAGGATGTTCTGGAAGATATTGGTCGTGTTCAACGTGAACTTCTTCTTAATAATTCCTTATTTACTTTTGTTGTTTATCTCAACAGTCACCTCAATGTTGGGATATCTTTCATACCTGGCATCTCCCTTTCTGGGTATCGAGCCACCGGTCTTACACTTCACATTCTTGAAGGTCACTTCCTTCATCCAATTTTCCTACTTTCTTACTTTCTTGTCTCCTTAGTCTATCCGCGTCTTATTATTTATCCTTCGAACTATCTAAAGGTTTCCTTGAATCCTCCCAACTTAAAGGGGATAAAATATATGTATCTCTTATGCCTTCAACCATCAATTTTAACCCATGGTAAATCACCCTCATCCTGACGATTACATACTTTTCTATTTCTATTTCTACGAGTCTTTAGGGTTTCCTCATACCCATCTTCCTTATCATTCCTCCAACTCTATCGCCTTTATATTCCTTTCCACTTCAGTTTCTTTTTATTTTCGTTTCCATTACAACCATTACATGAACCAACACTACATAAGCATTGATTTCAACCATCCCGTCATTCTGGATTCGTGTCCTCAGAACGAATCTTGACAACTTTTACATCTTAGATTCATAATTCATCATACTCGTCTGCCTTTGTTCTGGCTCTAAAGCTTTTACACTATCTCCTTATCTCGCTCGACTTTTGCTTTCTTAGTCTAAATATTTCTTCCACTCCCCATAATTGGGGTCATTTTTTTAATTTAAAATCCTCATTTTCCACTCCATTATGTCATGGGTTCCTTCTATCTTGATGGCGACCTCCCTGACTATCACGTTCAGGGTTTGCTCTAAATCTTATTCCTCAAACTATGGCTCTCATCTAAGTTCTCATCCTTACGCTCTTGAACTTTCGGAACCCAAATTCTATAGGAATACCTCATTATTCCCTTATCATCTTTCTCGGTATTAATCTCATATTTATTTGTTAGCTCTCTGCCTTCATTCATCACCTTTCTCTGGCACCGTATGCTCTTTTCCAATAATTCGGTCTCTATTGCAATCTCAAACAGCTTTTCGGTACCGGCTCCGGTTACCTTCACTACTATTTCCAAAATCTCTTATAAACTCTCCCAAAGACATTATCATCTTGAGTATCTCCTTTGTACTAAGGGCATCAGCCACCACATTGGCTTTCCCCGAATGATAAAGAATCTCCCAATCATTATTCTTGATTAGCTCTAACTGCCTCCTCTGGCATATGTTGAGTTCTTTCTACGTGAAAACGTACTAGAGCACTTATGGCTTAGGTAATTCTCGCACTTCTCTCCATACAAGTAGTGCCTCTAATCTTTAGGGTAAAACTATTGCCACGAGCCTAAGCTCATGGGCGGGGATATCGAATTTCATATTACCTTAATTGTCTTGACATGTACGCGATTACCTTACCGTGCTGCATAAGCACGCACCCTAAGCCCTTGTGCGAAGCGTCACTACACTTCACAAAATCTCATTTTCCATCCGGCAATGCCAATATAGGGAACGTCACCAACCTTTGCTTCAGTTCTTAAAAGCTGTTCTCGCATTTCTCTGTCCATTCGAACTTCCCAGTCTTACGAGTAAGCCGCGTTAAAGGGGCTACTATCTTTACAAACTTGAACGAACCTCCGGTAGTGACCGGCCAATCCTACCTCTGGTAGTCGACCTAACCATGGTCATCAATTCATCAGTGGTCCTTTATCCAATTTTGTCAGGATCCTCCATGGGATCCTCCTCAATAACTATCCCTTCTAGGACAACATCCTCAACCGCTACATCCTCAATATCAACATCATCCGGTCCTGCATTAGGACACTCTATCGGATCCACAATCCGATCTCCAATTAGTAATAAAACATCATCGCGCTGTTGCTCCTCAACCTCAGGGTTCGGAGTCCCGCTACCATATACGATAACAAACTACGCTCCTATCACGATATTTATAAGGGTTCCCATAAGGGTTTTAACTGTCAGTACTACGTTAGGTAGCCCGACTATGAACTTGGCAAGAGTTCTTATTATCTTTGTGAACTTATTATCTTAACGTCACATCATCTCTGAGGTTTATAACGCTTAGCTCTGATACCATTTCTGTAATACCCCCAAATCCGGGGTCGGGGATCCGGGTTGTCACGAGTTCCATTTCCCTTAATAACACCCAATCTTAATAATTACTCAACTACTCTGTACTGTGACCCCACAATAAACACACACACCATACGTTATAGTCTCAGAGATGAACATCCAAAAAAATAACCACAAGTCATTTTATTCCACAATTATCTGCCAATAAACCTTAAAAGGTTTTCTGAATAAATTTACATTTCTTTGCCATTATTACAATTCATAATTATACATAAATCTGGTACATTAGAAGTTGAAAGCCTAGCCTATTGGTAGTTCCTACCTCAGCTACGGCGGCATCAATGCTTCTAGAAAACTGCGGAACGTCTCCTAATCGCTTGCGAATCAGGAGCTTGGTCCTGTTCATCCTTTCTATCTGTTGTTGTGTGATGAAAGAAGAAAGCAAGGGTGAGCAACAAGCCCACCAAAATAATATGTATAATGATTAATAGTATATGAGCCTTCTCTTAGTACTCATGAAAGTCTTGGTCAAAAGAAATGAACCAAGTTGATATCTTAATGCGATGAAGTCGCAAAATATTCAGTATATATATATACATATATACTTTTCAAAATATTAGAAGTCCTCTTCCATGCATAATATACACAAAGTCCCAGTGTATAACTGTATATAAAAAAAAAATATCGTTGCAAGGTGATCTCATATATCTAACCTTGTCTCAACGTTTTTCTGAAAATCTTTGTCATACATAAGACAATTATTAATTAGATATAAGCTTAAAAGATGAAGTTACCAAATACTCCAATATACTTATATCTTTTCCAAATACTACTTGAACTACCACCGTTCAAGTTATAATTAATTTCAAAAGTTCGTCACATAGATGAGACTATAAGACAAGATTTGAATAGATTAAATCTTTAAAATATTATCAAAATAAAATGAAGTTACGAGATACTTCATTTGATGTAAACATCATTTTGAAAACTTGACCCTGCCAACACCCAACAATCGCCCAACCGTAGCCTTTCTATCGAAGTGCTCTGGGTAGTGTTGTAGAAATTATCCAATTGGATGATGAACTCATTACGAGAGTTTGCCGCGCCAGGAAGACCACTTACGATGATCAGTCGTAGTAGTACAACCCCACAATTTTCTACATGTAGAGGAGAACCTGTCGGATTTACTTGTCAACCGAACACTGAACTCCTAAGGAATGGACCTCCTTAGCGGAACTTCCAGGCCATTTGGGCCAATATAATAAGGCTGGGCCGGCGCTACTCGGCCACTTATGCCACTCCTAGTTCAGATGAAATCCATGACTCTGAAACGTAAAGCTCGTCCCCACTTTCCCCAAGTAGAAACTTGTTGATACGGCTCCACCAAGAAGTCGTATCTATTTGGAAAGGAGAACTCACCGATATTTCCCAGGCGATGCCTGTTAATGGATTAACTTGTTCCAAGAATTTTACTTTCCGAGTGTTGGGTAAGTAATCAATTCATTTATCAAAACAGCAACCTTGTTGCGAATATAAAACACACCACAGAGCCGGATCCCTCAGGTTTTGAGCGAGTATTTAAATCCCCTTAAAAAGGAAGATCTTAAATATAAAAATGAGTTTTGGGATCTGCTCTAACTTTTAAAAATCATTTTGAAGACTCGAAAACACTTTATAGAGTGTTTGGAGTAAAGCTGATTTAATGAAGTAAATCAGTCCCCAGAATATTTAGAAAATGACTGAATATTATTATTTAAATAATATTCCCATAAAGAATAATCTTTATAAAAATAATTGAAGTAGAAGTATTAAAACTTATACTTGAAATGGATATCAAATAACCAAAGATATACTTATATGAAAGTACTATCTTTATTTGAATAATCGAAAATAAGTTTGATTATTGACACCTTATTCTTTAATAAAATAAAGAATATATCTCAGCAAATAATCGGAGTCATAGATCCTCAAATGAATATTCAAATAATATTCATTAAATAATATAAACTGAGTCATAAGCCCTCGAATGAATATTCAAATAATATTCAGATAATAAAATAAAAGGAGTCATAAGTCCTCGAATGAATATTCAAAATAATATTCATTTAATATAAAGGAGTCATACGCCTTCGAATAATATTCGAAATAATATTCAATAATAAAATAAAGCTAAAGCTTTCGAATAAACCTTATTCGATTAATAGTTTTGAAAACTATGACCATATATATATAAGTATATATATATATATTTATATCCATATATACAAAACCTACTCGGGATCCTCGACTCCCGGTTTTAGAAAATATTTTCACCTTTGGGTCCCTATACTAAGGGTATATGCAAATTACCGCTATCATCTAGCATAGGTATTATCAACTGAATCAATTGAATCAACAGATATATATCAAGATTACGAAACAGACATGCATATATACCATATCAGCATGCTCCAATATATCGCAAATTTTGTTAATAACAATCATGCACTTATCACAAGATAATGCATATACATATATTTACATCACAACAACAGTATAACGGGTAGAAAACTTGCCTGAGCGACTGGGGGTTACGAATGGCTCAGGACGAGTCTGGTAACCTATAAACAACAAGTAAGTTGGAATTAAACCAAAGTCACTTGTAAATCTATACTTTAACTAACTTAGACTCTAACGCTTGTTTTGCGCTTACTGATTCTCTTAAGTCACTCGAGTACCCTCGGCTCCACCATTTTTAATAATTTAACCTTTACGAGTTTTAAGGCGATTCCTTCACGAGTGTCTTACCAACTTCCTAACACACTTACCATAAATGTTTCATACATTAATTAACCCTTTTTGGTCTTTAACCTATGTTTCAAAGTAAGGCGAGGGGAAAAGTTTCGTTCGCGAAACGCCGTTACTTGAAACGGTCGTTTCTCCTAAACCGTGCATCGGAATCGAACGAACTACATATCAAAACGAAGCTCGTAACATGAGCTATCCAGACAAGGCAATGGTCATAATCTAGCAGGGGGTTCTCGGGTCCTAATGCTATGCACAAAAACAGTCTAAAGAAAATCGGACGTTACGGCGGCTATGTTTACGTGATTTCCCAAATTTAAACCATTCAAAACCAACCACAATTCAACCCCAAATCAATCATACAATCAACATCCATCCAAACCACATCATAACAGCCCCAACAATCCACATTAACCATTTATACTTATTCCCCACATGAACTAAAAGCTTTACTTAGGTTCTTTAACTAATTATCAAGATTTATAACTCCAACAATACCACAAAACCAACTAATCTCTACAACTCAACCAAACTTCAAACAATCAAGCATCATGCTTCACATATACTATATCAAACATATTCAATCCTAATTACTCAAAACTAAAGCTAGGGTTTGTAGTTTATACCTTCCTTGGAGAGTGGAGAATCAAGAGAATGGCTTGGAATCACCCTTAAAGTCCTTATCCAAGCTTAATCTAAACAAAACTTCAAGAACACAAAT
The DNA here is from genome assembly GCF_009905375.1 of Apium graveolens. Taxonomy (NCBI): domain Eukaryota; kingdom Viridiplantae; phylum Streptophyta; class Magnoliopsida; order Apiales; family Apiaceae; genus Apium; species Apium graveolens. The sequence continues at coordinate 164,823,732 of NC_133651.1, forward strand.
TTTATTTCTTGAAAAACACTATTCACCATCTTCTTCCATGATTAATAGAAAAAGATTGGCTTGGAATTAGAAGCTTAAACTTATAGGAAGAAAGAGATTTTTGTGTTTTGTTTGATGAAAAATGAAATGTTTGCTTGGTTGGTTGATTTTTGTGTTGTTTTTAGTTAATTACCTTGTTGCCCTTGAGTTTGTGTGGTTAAAAAGTCACCACATCTCCTTCCTTCCCATGTCATGCTTGTGTCATCCTCATGATGTCATCCTCCCCTCCTTGTCCTCTTCTCATTGGTTGGGTGACATCATCCTCTCTAATCCCTTTGATTAACTTCCTAATTGTTTGCCTAATGACCGCTGATCTGTTATACGGTTCGCTTAACTTTCGTTTTCGTTTATCGTTTGAGGGATCATACCCGGGATCTTATTACTTAGGTTCCCTTAACCTTTCTCAATACGTTATATTCCTTTTTATGATCCTCTATTATAATCCTTTAATTTAAATCCTTTTATCCTGTTACCTTATACTCAATTCTTTCCGTATCTATTGGATTTCCGGGAAAATCAAAGTGTTCGGATTTGGATTCTAACGATCTTTACATACACTTATATCCCATATAAAGTACTAATAAAATCTCAGAATATCCATATCAGAACCCCTACATAGTGTGGCATGAAAAGTTTTCTCATTCAGCTAAAACACTATTCACAAGGGTTACAAAAAGTTCAAAATTTTGGGGGTTATTACATAAACTATCCAAGACCTATTGACCCTCATTTGGGCCTTTTGCTCTACTGACCTTATAATATCTTACAACTACAGTGGTCAACCTAAATCTCACTCCTAAGTGTTCTAAAACTATGTGATAAGTGAAAGTGCTCACTGGAGCAAATTTCAGAATGAAATCTATGGTTTCTTGAGTGCATTAGACACCCTTAAACTATAGATTTTCCTTCAAAACATTTACACAAGACTCTCCCGACCTTAGGGCATCTCCCAAACTTGATGTGGCTCAAGGGACTGGCTTGGGCCTTCTTGGGCCTAAGCTAAAAGTCCATGGTTCCCCTGTTTTTCTGGGCAGAAAATGCCCTGACTTGAATTAACTTGTGACACATGGTTCTAACTCATATCCTATGAACTATGGTTGGAAAAACTTCTCTGACACTCCCTCTAACTAAGGCTCAACAGGGCCTAATGAGGGCCTACCCATGACATGGTCAAATCTCCCTATTTCTAAGTTGAAACAAAACTGTCCCCTGCTGGACAGATTTTGTTATTCTACTTGTGCACCTAACCAAACGACATGCAAACCTTCAACCAACACCTAAAACCTTTTATATACTCCCAATACTAACTTCTGGTTGCTTGGGCCTCAAAGTTCACATGAATGACATGGTCAAAACTCACTCTAAACCTCAGGGTACTAAACTGATTTTCTGCAGAAACTATAACTCTCCTTTCTCCAAGGTTTGACTTGACAAACTCAACCACCAACAACCCAATACCCAAACCAAGACTTAAACATGGTGATCTACTGAACTAACTCTCTTATTCTCAAAATAATCTTGGTGGAGATCATCCTTACCTAAGGTGCAATCATGGCAAAACAAAAGAATCCACATTTCACAACTCACAAATCATCAAGTTTTTGAAAATAACAAGTTATGTTTTTTTTATAAAATATACCCGAATTATTACCATGCATCAAGGAACACTAATCAATATTAACACCTTATTCCTACTGAAATTAAAGCTTACTAACAAAATCTTTCCAAATGATCAAAATCTTATAACATTCTAAGAGAAATCCACATGCATGCATGTCTTCGAGTTTTACCAACCAAAGCAACATGTTTTCTAAATATAATATACCATGAAATTAACATGCAAGCCTAGCATAAGCTATATCTAGATGATCACTTAGCATGCAAAGAGTTTCATCAAATTTTCACTACAAGATTCATGCCATTATCACATAAACATACAAAGATTGAACAAAGCAACAAGAATGATCTCAAGGACCATTCATTCGGCTCCCTTAAGGTCATGGCCGAATGAAATGGAAGGGAAATGGCCACTCAACATCAAGAGTTTCCTTCTCAAGACCTGGCACTTCACCATTCCTTGTAGTCGTCTCAAAAACAACCTTAAATCCATAAGAATCAAGGTTGTACTTTGAGTTTCAACTAAAACCTTGACATGCAACCTTAAAACTTAAACTTTTTACTCAAAACTCCTTGAAATATATGTGATCATGATATGGGAAGTAGTATTTAATTGTATAGAAGGTGGGAGCTTGGTTGAGGAATGAAGAAAATGGGGAGGGGGTTGGTCTCGGCTAAAACCCGAGAGTGAGGGGGAGGAGGGCCAAGAGTGAGAGAGGGAGGAGGGAGGGAGGAGAAAGTGTGGTGTGAGTGGAGTGAATTGTCACACCCCCAACTTAAATAGCAAAATAATTATAGCTATTACATCATTTTATTGAGTACTACACAACCAAAATCCAAGATCTTACAGTTTAGGGTTTGGAACAGCCCAACACTACCAACTATTACATCTGATTACAAATACCGAGTCCTCACACAACTATTATTACTTATTCTACCTGGGCTCGAACATAAGCATCCGCATCACAGGTCTTACGGGCAGTCTGCTTGAATCTAACCATGGCTGTTAGCTGTAATATCAGGGTAAAGCAAGAAGTGAGCCAAAAGCTCAACAAGTGCTAACAATACAACGCAAAGCATAAATCGAGATATACCTTTAGGAATGACAATGGAATGACATAATCAATGATAATCGAGAGATAAAACTTATGTGAGTTGGCATCATTTTGCTTGCATCAAAACAAATTTTAAAACCATTCTTAATCAAAATCATTTTATGACGCTACGGATTACAGCCGGTGATCAGCCGCGAAGTAATCCCGAACCTCGCTGGGTTCTAAAACATTATTGGGAATCCCTAGGCAACTTTTAAGCCTAATATAAGTGTGGAAAGGACTCGCGTCTCAGTCCAGATCCACCATTCAAGAAAACATTTGTCCCCCTTTGGGACTGAAAAATCCACGTTTTAATCATTTTAAAAACTGATGCCGATTTATGACAAAATCTCTTTCGACTGTAATTATTTTTATCAAGGGATTATAGATCAACTTGAAACACTGGGAATATGACACTAAATCTCAGGGCCATGATCTACTAGACTTTACTATATTAGGGTAATTGAGAGGTTTCCATAAACAAGAACTTAGACAAGGAAATTAAGCCAGGCTATTGGATAAGATGAAAGAGTAATGCCAAACTAGGCTTAAAGCAACGGTTGTAGACAAGATATAGGTATTAGAATATCAAAAGATAGGCATCACTGGTTCCAATAGGATAAAGGGGTTAAAATATAAAGAAAGCGATCATCAGCTCAGTATATAACAGGGTATCAAGCTTTAGGGTAAGGATAGGGTTATCAAACAATCATGAATGTATTTAAGAAATGATTGGCTTTTAGGTATCAAGATAAAGTTTCTATCGAGGTTATTTCAAGAGTTGAATCAAAGCATCAGGGTGCAACATCAAGATTTCTCAGGGATCAATAGCATGATAAACAAAAGGATCAATAAGATATTATAACGCATCTCTAATTTATCATGGCATTAAACTATCATGAAAGACTTTTGAACTACTTGCAATATGTACTCGAGGGTTCATGGCATCTCTATGTAACTCAAAGATAAACAAAGATACGCTTGATTTAAATACATCAAGATGACTCAGGATAATTGCATCGATATATATATATGAACTGTTTACAGCAAATACGAAGGTCAAGTTGAATCACTTGCCTTGAGATAGACTGGTCTGGTCTGACTGGTAGGAGCAACAACTGGAGCTTCACTCGACTTTTAAGGCAAGTTTTCCCTCGTCTCGAGATCCTACATAAATAATAATAATCCTCATTATAATATATTCTTTCTATCTTAACCTATTTACAACCCGAAATTAAACATGGATGGCACTTAGGCCTATACACACTTAATTCATATCCAACATTTATATTTTTAAATATACACACGTAGCCACATAATCACATATCGTATATTAATACCAAATAACATCACATACACCATAACGCCACACTAGGCTTGGATGATCTCGACTCACCACTTAAATTACTTGGTCGCTAACTAAGCGAAGTCTTCGAATTTGGGCTTCCTAACTCAATGTGCCTTTCCTAAATTATCCAAAACCTATTGACCCTCACTTGTGCCTTTTGTTCTACTGACCTTATACTATCTTACAACTATGGTGGTCGACCTAATACTCACTTCTAAGTGTCCTAAAACTATGTGATAAGTGAAAGTGCTCACTGGTGTAAATTTCAGAATGGTAACTAAGGTTTCTTGAGTGCATTAGACACTCTTAAACTACAAGTTTTTCTTCAAAATTTTTACACAAGACTCTCCTGACCTAAGGGCATCTCATAAGCTTGATGTGGCTCAAAGGCCTGGCTTGGGCCTTCTTGGGCCTAAGCTAAAAGTCCAAGGTTCCCCTGTTTTTCTGGGCAGAAAATGCCCTGACTTGAATTAACTTGTGGCACATGGTTCTAGCTCATATCCTATGAACTATGGTTGGAAAAACTTCTCTGACATACCCTCTAACTAAGGCCCAATTGGGCCTAATGAGGGCCTACCCATGACATGGCCAAATCTCCCTATTTCTAAGTTGCAACAAAACTGTCCCCTGCTGGACAGATTTTGTTATTCTACTTGTGCACCTAACCAAATGACATGCAAACCTCCAACCAACTCCTAAAACCTATTATATACTCCCCATACTAACTTCTGGTGGCTTGGGCCTCAAAGTGCACATCAATGACATGGTCAAAACTCACTCTAAACCTCAGGGTACTAAACTGATTTTTCTGCAGAAACTATAACTTCTCATTTTCCAAGATTTTAACTTGACAAACCCAACTAACAACAACTAAATACTTAAACCAAGACCTATACTTGGTATTCTACTGAACTAACTCCCTTTTTCTTAAAATACCCTTGGTGAGATCATCCTTACCTAAGGTGCAACTATGGCAAAACAAAAGAGACTACTCTTAACAAATCGCAAATCTTCATGCCTTTGAAACAACAAGATATATATTTTTATAAAAGATAACCACAAATTATTACCATGCAACAAGAAGCATAAATCAATATTATCACATTATTCCTACTGAAATTAAGGCTCACTAACAAAATCTTTCCAAATAATCAAAATTTCACAACAAACTAAGAGAATTCCACATGCATGCATGCCTTCGGGTTTTTCAAACCAAAACAACATGATTTCCAAATAAATTTTTATCATAATTCAACATGCAAGCCTAACATGGATTACAACTAAATGATCAACTAGCATGCAAAAGGATTTTATCAAGACTTTACTACAAAATTCATGTTATCATCACAAAATACACAAAAATGTTAACAAGGCAACAAAACACCATCCATTCGGCTCCTATCAAGTCATGGCCGAATGGATTAGGGTAAAAACAGCATTCGCATAGGTGTAACACTCTTATGTCTAGCCATTCTTGACCCTATGATACTATAACTCATGGTGAAAGCCTTAGATTCACAAGAATCAAGGAGGTTCACTTTGAGTTTAACAAAAACATCACCATGCAAGGTCAAAACATAGGTTTTTCACTCTATACTTTTGAAATATAAAAGAATAACATATAGGGAGTAAAATTACTTGAATATAAGATGATTGTTTGGGTGAAAGAATGAAGAAATGAAGGGGATGGAGGGCCTCGGCTATGGGATGGCCGAGAGTGAGGGTTGAGCCGAGAGGGAGGGAGGAGAAAAGGGGAGGGTGGAGTGAAAATGGAGTGATCATCACTTTAGTTTTGTTTTTATGTCTTTGACTAGACTAAATGTGAGTGGATTTAGGAAATGACAAGAGTAACCCTCTAGCTAAAGTTAGGCAAGTTTGCATGCAAGGTCAAGGAGGTAATTTGGCTAGCAAAATGTGAGTTAGTGGGGTGGAGAATGTCTTCTTTGCCCTTTGGTTAAATAGAAGAGAGTTTGCATGCAAGGTTATTCATGTAATTTGATAATTATTAAGCAACTAATTTCCAAAGATTTATTTTTATATAATAAAGTACAAGTTCAAAAATTATAAAATTTATACCATAAAATAACTTGGATTTTTAGAGACTTTATAAAAATCATTTTCAAAATTTGTGTACAAAATGTCTTTTAAAAGAAAATTTTTCCAAAGCTTAGAATATTCCTTATAAATCAAAAATAAAGAAATTAAATAAATTCTTGCTTTGAAAAATCATATACTACCCAAAGCAAATTTATAATGCAGAAATTTTCACTCACACAAACGTACAAGCATTGAATATATTTTTATTTAACTTAATATTATTCACAAATAATATTACATAAAATGCCGGTCGTAACATCCTCTCCCCCTTAAGGGATTCTGTCCCCAGAATCTAAGAGAACAGATGAGGATACCGGGAACGCATATCAGACTCTAACTCCCAAGTCGACTCTTCGACCTTAGGGTTCCTCCAAAGTACTTTCACTAACTTTACTGATTTATTTCTAAGACTCTTTACTTGCCAGTCGAGTACTTTAACCGGTTGCTCCACAAATGACAGGTCTGCCTGAATTTCTACAGGTTCATATTCTATCACATGGCTAGCGTCAGGATTGTACTTCTTAAGCAACGACACATGGAACACATTATGCACATGCTGATACTGAGGTGGTAAGGCCAACTCGTAGGCCACCTTTCCTACTTGACTCAAAATCTCAAAAGGACCTACGTATCTAGGTGCTAACTTCCCTTTCTTGCCAAATCTTATCAACCCTTTCCTAGGTGACACTTTTAGCAACACAGCTTCGCCAATTTGGAATTGAACATCCTTACGCGCTGGATCCGCATACTTCCTCTGTCTATCTTGAGCAGCAAGCAACCTTTTCTGAATTAACTTGACTGAGTCATGCAACTGTTGTACCAATTCTGAGCCGAGAATTCTTCCTTCTCCTACTTCATCCCAACTTGTTGGTGATCTACATTTTCGCCCGTACAAAGCTTCATATGGTGGCATGCCGATACTGGAATGATAGCTGTTGTTATATGAAAATTCAATTAATGGCAGGTGGTCGTCCCAACTTCCAGCAAAATCGATTGCACAACTGCGCAACATGTCTTCAATTGTTTGAATTGTTCTTTCACTCTGGCCATCAGTCTGCGGGTGATATGCCGTGCTCATATTCAACTTCGTGCCAAGACATTCCTGGAATTGCTTCCAGAATCTTGAGTTAAATCGGGGATCTCTGTCTGAAACTATTGATACAGGTACTCCATGCCTTAATACGATTTCGTGCACATACAGATGAACCAACTTGTCCAGTGACGACTTCTCATTTATTGGAAGGAAATGCGCCGACTTCGTAAGACGATCAATTATAACCCATATTGCGTCATGTCCGGACTTTGTTCGTGGTAGTCCTACTATAAAGTCCATAGCGATGTTTTCCCATTTCCATTCTGGAATCTTCAGGGGCTGAATTAATCCGCTTGGTCGTTGATGTTCTGCCTTTACTTTCTGACAGGTATAGCACTTCGCAACCCATTCTGCCACGTCTCTTTTCATATTTGGCCACCAAAAGTTCTTCTTTAAGTCTTGATACATCTTGGTGCTTCCCGGGTGGATTGAAAATTTCGAATGGTGGGCTTCATGGAGGATCTCATTCTTTAATTCAGATACATGGGGAATCCATATTCTGGATGAAAACCTTAGTATTCCTTGCTCATCCCTTTTAGTATTAATCTCTTCTCCAGATAACTGATTTTTCTCTTTTTCCATTACTTCCTCTTGATACTTCTTTATCTTTTCCAGTAGTGTTGGCTGAAAGGTCATTGCATGACAAACTTCTTTGACTTTCCCATAAGCACAAAGTTCCAATTCAAATTTTCCGATTTCTTCAGATAACTCTTTTGATGTTATCATTGCATTCAATCTTTCCTTCCGACTCAGCGCATCGGCCACTACGTTCGCCTTTCCAGGATGGTAATTTATCGAACAGTCATAGTCCTTAATCAATTCCAGCCATCTCCTCTGCCTCATATTGAGCTCTTTCTGAGTAAAAATGTACTTTAAGCTCTTGTGATCCGTGTGGATTTCACACTTTTCTCCATAGAGATAGTGTCTCCAAATCTTGAGTGCGAACACTATGGCGGCTAGTTCCAAGTCATGCGTCGGATACTTTAGCTCGTGCGGCTTCAACTGTCTTGACGCATATGCTATTACCTTACTGTGTTGCATCAACACACAACCCAAACCCTTATGTGAAGCGTCGCTGAATATTACAAAATTCCCTTGATCATCTGGAAGTACTAACACCGGAGCTGTTACCAACTTCTGTTTTAACTCTTGAAAGCTATTTTCACATTCTGCACTCCATTCAAACTTTTGATTCTTTCTGGTTAACTTGGTCAATGGTGTGGCGATCTTCGAGAAATCCTTGACGAATCTTCTATAGTATCCGGCCAATCCTAGAAAACTTCGCACTTCCGTAGGAGTCCTTGGCCTCTCCCAACTCATAACTGCATCAATCTTCGCCGGATCCACTTTAATTCCATCATTTCCAATAACATGCCCCAAAAATTGAACTTCCTTTAACCAAAACTCACATTTGGTAAACTTGGCATACAACTTCTCTTGTCGGAGTATCTCCAATGCTATCCAGAGATGCTGCATATGTTCTTCTTCCGATTTAGAATAAATAAGGATGTCATCAATAAATACCACGACAAATTTATCCAAATACTTCTTAAATACTCGATTCATCAGATCCATGAATGCGGCCGGAGCGTTGGTCAATCCAAACGGCATTACTAGGAATTCATAATGCCCATATCTGGTCCTAAATGCGGTCTTGGGAATATCTTCTTCCTTGATCTTTAATTGATGGTATCCCGATCTCAAGTCAATCTTCGAAAAACATTTTGCTCCCTTTAACTGATCAAAAAGGTCATCTATCCTTGGTAGCGGGTAGCGGTTCTTGATCGTTACTTTATTCAACTCCCGGTAATCTATGCATAGACGCATACTCCCATCTTTCTTCTTCACAAAGAGAACAGGTGCTCCCCATGGCGACGTACTTGGTCGTATCACTCCCTTATCCAATAATTCTTGTAGCTGGCTCGCCAACTCTTTCATTTCTGCTGGTGCCATCCTATACGGAGCCTTTGAAACTGGTTCCGTGCCTGGAGCAAGGTTGATCTCGAACTCAATTTGTCGATCTGGTGGTAAGCCTGGTAGTTCGTCGGGAAACACATCGGGGAACTCATTAACTACAGGAATATCTTCCATGCTGGGGCTGCCTCTCTCTGAATCCACTACATATGCTAGGAACGACTCACAACCTTTTCTAAGTAACTTCTTAGCCTGAATAATTGTAAGAAATAGTCGCTCTTGCCTCTGTCCCTTAAATACTACCTTCTCTCCACTCTTCGTCTTTAAATACACTCTCTTGGTCTTACAATTTATCTGCGCGCTATTCTCTCCTAACCAATCCATTCCTAAGATTATATCAAACTCTCCCAGCTTGAAGAGTATCAAGTCGGCCGAGAACTGATATCCCGAAATATCAATCTCACATTTTGGACAAAATTGATTCACAGGAATCTTCTCTTGGTTCGCAATTACCACATTTACTACCTCACTCATAACCGTTTTATCACATTGGATCTTATCAACAAAAGATTCTGATATGAAAGATCTTGTGGCTCCCGAATCAATCAATACTTTGGCTTTGACATTATTGAGTAAAAGTGTACCTGCTATCACCTCAGAATTCTGAACAGCATCTTTCATCTTTAGATCAAATGTCCTTGCTGTTGCTTGCGGGGTTGGTGCGGGTGGTGGAGGTAATGCCAATACCTCAGCTGGCACGCTTGCACTGGTACTTGCCACGTTCATCAGAGCTCTGACTGGTCCTGTTGCCTTACACTCCCTAGCCATGTGTCCAGTCTTCCCACATTTGTAGCACGTAACTCCTGGCCTCGGCATCTTGCACTCATTTGCCAAATGTCCCTTCTGATTGCACCTATAACAGGTCATACTCAGCTTATTGCATACTCCGGGGTGCCTTCTTCCACAGTGCTTGCATTCTGGCCTCTGGAACCTGTTTTCTCCAACTTGCCCTTGGCTTGCCTGATTGTTCCCTTTTGATTCTTGCCTTTTGCCCAAATTTCCTTTCCTTTGAAAATTTCCGCCCTTCTGGAAACCAATCCTCTTTACATTCCGATCTTGCGAATTTCCAGCTTCAGACTTTTCTCCATAAAATGGAACCTTCCTCTTCTTGTTATCCCTCTCTTTCCTTGACTGCATCCCATTATTCTCAATCAGAGCAGCTTTCTGTACTACTCCCGCATAAGTCTCAAGTTCAAACATAGCCACCCTATCTCTGATCCAAGGCTCCAATCCTTGCTGAAATTTCTTTGCTTTTTCTTCCTCAGTGCTGGTATATTTTGTCACAAACCTTGACAACTCAGTGAACTTCTTCTCATATTCCAGTACAGTCATGTTCCCTTGCTTTAACTCAAGAAATTTTAGCTCCATCTGATTCTGCATGTACTTAGGGTAATACTTGTCCAGAAATAACTTCTTAAATCTCTCCAAGAAATCTGCTGAGTGACTTCCATAGCTTTTACTGATTCCCACCAATAAATGACTTCTCCCTTCAAGAAGTAAGTGGCATACAGCGTCTTCTGATCGTCCCCTAACTGTACCAACTCAAAAGCCCTTTCTATCTCCTTGATCCATGTGTTTGCTATCACTGGATCAGTGGTATCATGAAATACAGGTGGATTCACACTCTGAAAAACCTTGAAAGTGACAATTTGTCTTGGTGGTACTGGTGGTTCAGGTGGTTGATATGGCTCACGGTTATCTTGGTTTTCAATTCGTTGTTGAAGAGTTAGTTGTTGTTGAGCTATAGCATTGGTTTGCTGTTGCAAGGTTTCCAGTAGTTGAAGAATGTTTGGGTCTGTGGTGGAGGTGGTTGTTGGGTTCTTCTTTTTGGGAGGCATGATCCTGAAATAAGAGTTGTGTTATAACAAATATAATTGATAAAATGATTCGAGGGTATCGCATGGCATTCTTGTTTACATATGGGGTCACGTTTCCAAATTAAGCAGATATGATGATAAAAACATAAAATAACAGTTGAGAGCAAATGGAACAATAGCACATAATTATTGAAATTTTAAAGGTCACAGTACATAGGATTGGGATATAGTCTGATTCTAGAAATAACAGGCTTATTTAAAGGAAAGACGGAAACAACTGGGGATTCCATAGAGTCTAATGGTACAACAACATGAAAGGTAAATGGAAAGAACTAAGGCTCCACTCCATCTGAACGGGGCTTGGTAGACTTTTCCTCTCGAAGTGTCTTCACAATGCTCTGGAGCTCATCCGCCACCATCTGAATGACATACTGGCTGGTACGGTCCCGGTGTGCTGGCATCTCCTCAAGCTTAGTGTTAACGTACCGAACCAAGGTCTCAAGTCTCGCAATCATCTGCTCCTTGGGCTTCCCTTCGTAGTTTCGGCTGTCCGGATACACGTTCTTCAGTCGGCCTATCAGTCGGTCGTACTTGCCCTGAAGCATGTCGAACTCGCGCCTCAACTCAGCATACACGGAGAAAGCAATAGTGTCGTCCGACCCAGAGGATGACGAGGAATGCGCCCTTTGCTGACAACCAATAAGAGGAGTATTAATAATAATTTACTTTACCTACTCTCTCGCATAATATCTATAACCTACTCACAAGTCCTATAACCTATTTGGGCTGTTCAGGGACTCTAAACCGTAGCTCTGATACCAAAACCTGTCACACCCCCAACTTAAATAGCAAAATAATTATAGCTATTACATCATTTTATTGAGTACTACACAACCAAAATCCAAGATCTTACAGTTTAGGGTTTGGAACAGCCCAACACTACCAACTATTACATCTGATTACAAATACCGAGTCCTCACACAACTATTATTACTTATTCTACCTGGGCTCGAACATAAGCATCCGCATCACAGGTCTTACGGGCAGTCTGCTTGAATCTAACCATGGCTGTTAGCTGTAATATCAGGGTAAAGCAAGAAGTGAGCCAAAAGCTCAACAAGTGCTAACAATACAACGCAAAGCATAAATCGAGATATACCTTTAGGAATGACAATGGAATGACATAATCAATGATAATCGAGAGATAAAACTTATGTGAGTTGGCATCATTTTGCTTGCATCAAAACAAATTTTAAAACCATTCTTAATCAAAATCATTTTATGACGCTACGGATTACAGCCGGTGATCAGCCGCGAAGTAATCCCGAACCTCGCTGGGTTCTAAAACATTATTGGGAATCCCTAGGCAACTTTTAAGCCTAATATAAGTGTGGAAAGGACTCGCGTCTCAGTCCAGATCCACCATTCAAGAAAACATTTGTCCCCCTTTGGGACTGAAAAATCCACGTTTTAATCATTTTAAAAACTGATGCCGATTTATGACAAAATCTCTTTCGACTGTAATTATTTTTATCAAGGGATTATAGATCAACTTGAAACACTGGGAATATGACACTAAATCTCAGGGCCATGATCTACTAGACTTTACTATATTAGGGTAATTGAGAGGTTTCCATAAACAAGAACTTAGACAAGGAAATTAAGCCAGGCTATTGGATAAGATGAAAGAGTAATGCCAAACTAGGCTTAAAGCAACGGTTGTAGACAAGATATAGGTATTAGAATATCAAAAGATAGGCATCACTGGTTCCAATAGGATAAAGGGGTTAAAATATAAAGAAAGCGATCATCAGCTCAGTATATAACAGGGTATCAAGCTTTAGGGTAAGGATAGGGTTATCAAACAATCATGAATGTATTTAAGAAATGATTGGCTTTTAGGTATCAAGATAAAGTTTCTATCGAGGTTATTTCAAGAGTTGAATCAAAGCATCAGGGTGCAACATCAAGATTTCTCAGGGATCAATAGCATGATAAACAAAAGGATCAATAAGATATTATAACGCATCTCTAATTTATCATGGCATTAAACTATCATGAAAGACTTTTGAACTACTTGCAATATGTACTCGAGGGTTCATGGCATCTCTATGTAACTCAAAGATAAACAAAGATACGCTTGATTTAAATACATCAAGATGACTCAGGATAATTGCATCGATATATATATATGAACTGTTTACAGCAAATACGAAGGTCAAGTTGAATCACTTGCCTTGAGATAGACTGGTCTGGTCTGACTGGTAGGAGCAACAACTGGAGCTTCACTCGACTTTTAAGGCAAGTTTTCCCTCGTCTCGAGATCCTACATAAATAATAATAATCCTCATTATAATATATTCTTTCTATCTTAACCTATTTACAACCCGAAATTAAACATGGATGGCACTTAGGCCTATACACACTTAATTCATATCCAACATTTATATTTTTAAATATACACACGTAGCCACATAATCACATATCGTATATTAATACCAAATAACATCACATACACCATAACGCCACACTAGGCTTGGATGATCTCGACTCACCACTTAAATTACTTGGTCGCTAACTAAGCGAAGTCTTCGAATTTGGGCTTCCTAACTCAATGTGCCTTTCCTAAATTATCCAAAACCTATTGACCCTCACTTGTGCCTTTTGTTCTACTGACCTTATACTATCTTACAACTATGGTGGTCGACCTAATACTCACTTCTAAGTGTCCTAAAACTATGTGATAAGTGAAAGTGCTCACTGGTGTAAATTTCAGAATGGTAACTAAGGTTTCTTGAGTGCATTAGACACTCTTAAACTACAAGTTTTTCTTCAAAATTTTTACACAAGACTCTCCTGACCTAAGGGCATCTCATAAGCTTGATGTGGCTCAAAGGCCTGGCTTGGGCCTTCTTGGGCCTAAGCTAAAAGTCCAAGGTTCCCCTGTTTTTCTGGGCAGAAAATGCCCTGACTTGAATTAACTTGTGGCACATGGTTCTAGCTCATATCCTATGAACTATGGTTGGAAAAACTTCTCTGACATACCCTCTAACTAAGGCCCAATTGGGCCTAATGAGGGCCTACCCATGACATGGCCAAATCTCCCTATTTCTAAGTTGCAACAAAACTGTCCCCTGCTGGACAGATTTTGTTATTCTACTTGTGCACCTAACCAAATGACATGCAAACCTCCAACCAACTCCTAAAACCTATTATATACTCCCCATACTAACTTCTGGTGGCTTGGGCCTCAAAGTGCACATCAATGACATGGTCAAAACTCACTCTAAACCTCAGGGTACTAAACTGATTTTTCTGCAGAAACTATAACTTCTCATTTTCCAAGATTTTAACTTGACAAACCCAACTAACAACAACTAAATACTTAAACCAAGACCTATACTTGGTATTCTACTGAACTAACTCCCTTTTTCTTAAAATACCCTTGGTGAGATCATCCTTACCTAAGGTGCAACTATGGCAAAACAAAAGAGACTACTCTTAACAAATCGCAAATCTTCATGCCTTTGAAACAACAAGATATATATTTTTATAAAAGATAACCACAAATTATTACCATGCAACAAGAAGCATAAATCAATATTATCACATTATTCCTACTGAAATTAAGGCTCACTAACAAAATCTTTCCAAATAATCAAAATTTCACAACAAACTAAGAGAATTCCACATGCATGCATGCCTTCGGGTTTTTCAAACCAAAACAACATGATTTCCAAATAAATTTTTATCATAATTCAACATGCAAGCCTAACATGGATTACAACTAAATGATCAACTAGCATGCAAAAGGATTTTATCAAGACTTTACTACAAAATTCATGTTATCATCACAAAATACACAAAAATGTTAACAAGGCAACAAAACACCATCCATTCGGCTCCTATCAAGTCATGGCCGAATGGATTAGGGTAAAAACAGCATTCGCATAGGTGTAACACTCTTATGTCTAGCCATTCTTGACCCTATGATACTATAACTCATGGTGAAAGCCTTAGATTCACAAGAATCAAGGAGGTTCACTTTGAGTTTAACAAAAACATCACCATGCAAGGTCAAAACATAGGTTTTTCACTCTATACTTTTGAAATATAAAAGAATAACATATAGGGAGTAAAATTACTTGAATATAAGATGATTGTTTGGGTGAAAGAATGAAGAAATGAAGGGGATGGAGGGCCTCGGCTATGGGATGGCCGAGAGTGAGGGTTGAGCCGAGAGGGAGGGAGGAGAAAAGGGGAGGGTGGAGTGAAAATGGAGTGATCATCACTTTAGTTTTGTTTTTATGTCTTTGACTAGACTAAATGTGAGTGGATTTAGGAAATGACAAGAGTAACCCTCTAGCTAAAGTTAGGCAAGTTTGCATGCAAGGTCAAGGAGGTAATTTGGCTAGCAAAATGTGAGTTAGTGGGGTGGAGAATGTCTTCTTTGCCCTTTGGTTAAATAGAAGAGAGTTTGCATGCAAGGTTATTCATGTAATTTGATAATTATTAAGCAACTAATTTCCAAAGATTTATTTTTATATAATAAAGTACAAGTTCAAAAATTATAAAATTTATACCATAAAATAACTTGGATTTTTAGAGACTTTATAAAAATCATTTTCAAAATTTGTGTACAAAATGTCTTTTAAAAGAAAATTTTTCCAAAGCTTAGAATATTCCTTATAAATCAAAAATAAAGAAATTAAATAAATTCTTGCTTTGAAAAATCATATACTACCCAAAGCAAATTTATAATGCAGAAATTTTCACTCACACAAACGTACAAGCATTGAATATATTTTTATTTAACTTAATATTATTCACAAATAATATTACATAAAATGCCGGTCGTAACATGAATGATCATGCCATTTGCTTGTTTTATGGTTTTTGATTTGACAAAATGTGAGTGGGAATGAGAATTGACAAGACTAACCTTCCAATTATACTTGGATCATTTTGCATGCAAGGGCAAAGAAGGAATTTGGCTAGTAAAATAAGAGTTAGTGGGGTTGGAATTGTCTCTTTAGCCCTTTAAATTGAATAGAAAAGGATTTGCATGCAAGGGCAACCATGTATTTTGCTAATTATGACAACTAAAACTTATAAAGATTTATTTTTATAAAGTAAAATACAAGTTCAAAAATTATAAAATTTATACCATAAAATAACTTGGATTTTTAGAAATTTTATAAAACCACTTTTGAAATTTTGTGAACAAAATAACTTTTAAAAAGAAATTTATTCAAGGTTTAAAATATTCCTTATAAATCAACAATAAAAGAAATAAATAAAATTTTGCTTTGAAAAATCATATACCACATGATGCAAATTTAAGACGCAGAAATTCTCATTCACACAAGCATACAATAGTTGAATATATTAGCATTCGGTTTTAAACTTGCACCAAATTTACAAATAGTATTACACGAAAATGCCGGTTGTAACATCCTCTCCCCCTTAAGGGATTCCGTCCCCAGAATCTAAGAGAACAGATGAGGATACCGGGAACGCATATCAGACTCTAACTCCCAAGTCGATTCTTCGACCTTAGGGTTTCTCCAAAGTACTTTTACTAACTTTACTGTCTTATTCCTAAGACTCTTCTCTTGCCAGTCGAGTATTTTGACAGGTTGCTCCACAAATGACAGGTCTGCCTGAATTTCTACATGTTTATATTCTATCACATGGCTAGCGTCAGGATTATACTTCTTAAGCAACGACACATGGAACACATTATGCACATGCTAATACTGAGGTGCTAAGGCCAACTCGTAGGCCACCTTCCCCACTTGACTCAAAATTTCAAAAGGACCTATATATCTAGGTGCTAACTTCCCTTTCTTGCCAAATCTAGACAACCTTTTCTAGGTGACACCTTCAACAAAACAGCTTCGCCAATTTGGAATCGAACATCTTTACGCGCTGGATCCGCATACTTCCTCCGTCTATCTTGAGCAGCAAGCAACCTTTTCTGAATTAACTTGAATGTGTCATACAACTGTTGAACCAATTCTAAGCCGAGAATCCTTCCTTCTCCTACTTCTTCCCAACTTGTTGGTGATCTACATTTTCTCCCGTACAAAGCTTCGTATGGTGGCTTGCCAATACTGGAATGATAGGTATTGTTGTAAGAGAATTCAATCAACGGCAAGTGGTCGTCCCAACTTCCTGCAAAATCGATTGCACAACTGCGCAACATGTCTTCGATTATTTGAATTGTCCTTTCGCTCTGACCATCAGTCTGCAGGTGGTAGGCCGTGCTCATATTTAACTTCGTGCCAAGACATTCTTGAAATTGCTTCCAAAATCTCGAGTTAAATAGGGGATCTCTGTCTGAAACTATTGATATGGGTACTCCATGCCTTAGTACGATTTCGCGCACATACAGATGAACCAATTTGTCCAGTGATGAATTCTCGTTAATTGGAAGGAAATACGCTGACTTCGTAAGACGATCAACTATAACCCATATAGCGTCATGCCCGGATTTCGTTCGCGGTAGTCCTACTATAAAGTCCATAGCAATATTTTCCCATTTCCATTCTGGAATCTTTAGGGGCTGAATTAATTCGCTTGGTCGTTGATGTTCTGTCTTCACCTTCTAACAAGTATAACACTTCGCAACCCATTCAGCCACATCTCGCTTCATATTTGGCCACCAAAAGTTCTGCTTTAAGTCCCGATACATCTTGGTGCTTCCCGGGTGGATTGAAAATTTTGAATTGTGGGCTTCGTGTAGGATCTCATTCTTTAATTCAGGTACATGTGGAATCCAAATTTTGGAAGAAAACCTTAGTATCCCTTGCTCATCCCTTTGAGTATTAATCTCCTCTCCAGTTAACTGATTCTTCTCTTTCTCCATTACTTCTTCTTGACATTTCTTTACCTTTTCAACTAGTGTTGGCTGAAAAGTCATTGCACGACAAACTTCTTCAACTTTTCCACAATCACAAAGTTCCAATTCAAATCTCTTGATTTCTTCAGATAATTCCTTTGGTGTTGTCATCATATTCAGTCTCTCTTTCCTACTTAGAGCATCGGCCACAACATTCGCCTTTCCAGGATGGTAATTTATCGAGCAGTCATAGTCCTTGATCAATTCCATCCATCTCCTCTGCCTCATATTGAGCTCCTTCTGAGTGAAAATGTACTTTAAACTCTTATGATCTGTGTAGATTTCACATTTTTCTCCGTAGAGGTAATGTCTCCAAATCTTAAGTGCGAACACTATGGCGGCTAGTTCCAAGTCATGCGTCGGGTACTTCAACTCATGCGGTTTCAACTGTCTTGACGCATACGCAATCACCTTACTATGTTGGATTAACACACAGCCCAATCCCTTATGTGAAGTGTCGTTGAATATCACAAAGTTTCCTTGGTCATCTGGAAGCACTAATACCGGAGCTGGTACCAATCTTTGCTTCAACTCTTGAAAGCTATCTTCACATTCTGCACTTCATTCAAACTTTTGATTCTTCCTGGTTAACTTGGTCAACGGCGTGGCGATTTTCGAAAAATCCTTGACAAACCTTCTATAGTATCCTGCCAACCCTAGAAAACTTCGCACTTCCGTAGGAGTCTTTGGCCTCTCCCAACTCATAACTGCCTCAATAACTGCCTCAATCTTTGCCGGATCCACTTTAACTCCTTCATTTCCAATGACATGCCCCAAAAATTGAACTTTCTTTAACCAAAACTCACATTTGGTAAACTTGGCAAACAACTTCTCTTAACGAAGTATCTCCAATGCTATCCAGAGATGCTGCTTATGTTCTTCTTCCGACTTAGAATAAATAAGGATGTCATCAATGAATACCACTACAAAATTGTCCAAATACTTCTTAAATACTCGATTCATCAGATCCATAAATGCGGCCGGGGCGTTGGTCAATCCAAACGGCATTACTAGGAATTCATAATGCCCATATCTGGTCCTAAATGCTATCTTGGGAATATCTTCTTCTTTGATCTTTAATTGATGGTATCTCGATCTCAAGTCAATCTTTGAAAAACATTTTGCTCCCTTCAGCTGGTCAAAACGGTCATCTATTCTTGGTAGCGGGTAGCGGTTCTTGATCGTTACCTTATTCAACTCCCGATAATCTATGCATAGTCGCATACTCCCATCTTTCTTCTTTACAAACAGAATAGATGCTCCCCATGGCAACGTACTTGGCCGTATCACTCCTTTATCCAACAATTCTTGTAACTGGCTCGCCAACTCTTTCATTTCTGCTGGTGCCATCCTATATGGGGCCTTTGAAACTGGTTCCGTGCCTGGAGCAAGGTTGATCTCGAACTCGATTTGTCAATCTGGTGGTAAGCCTGGTAGTTCGTCTGGAAACACATCGGAAACTCGTTAACTACAGGTATATCTTCTATGATGGGACTGCCTTTTTCTGAATCCATTACATAAGCAAGGAACGACTCACAACCTTTTCTAAGTAGCTTCTTAGCCTGAACGATTGTAAGAAATAGTTGTTCTTGCCTCTGCCCCTTAAATACTACCTTCTCTCCACTCTTCGTCTTTAAATACACTTTCTTGGTCTTACAATTAATCCGAGCGTTATTCTTTCCTAACCAATCCACTCCTAAAATTATTTCAAACTCCCCCAACTTGAAGAGTATCAAGTCGGCTGAAAACTTATATCCCGAAATATCAATCTCACACTTCGGACAGAATTGATTCACAGGAATCTTCTCTTGGTTCACAATTACCACATTTACTACCTCGCTCATAATCATTTTATCAAATTGAAGCTTATCAACAAAAGTTTCTGATATGAAAGATCCTGTTGCTCCCAAATCAATCAATACTTTAGCTTTGACATTATTGAGTAAAAGTGTACCTGCTATCACCTCAGAATTCTGAACAACATCCTTCATCTTTAGATCAAATGTCCTTGCTGTTATTTTCGGGGTTGATGTAGGTGGTGGAGGTAATGCCAATACCTCAGCTGGCACGCTCGCACTGGTACTTGCCACGTTCATTAAAGCTTTGACTGGTCCAGTTGCCTTGCACTCCCTAGCTATGTGTCCAGTCTTCCCACACTTGTAACACGTAACTCCTGGCTTCGGCATCTTGCACTCATTCGCCAAATGTCCCTTCTGGTTACACCTATAGCAGGTCATGCTCAGTTTATTGCACACTCCAGGGTGCCTTCTTCCACAGTGCTTGCATTCGGGTCTCTGGAACCTGTTTTCTCCAACTTGGCCTTGGCTTGCCTGATTGTTCCCCCTTGATTCTTGCCTTTTGCCCAAATTTCCCTTCTTTTGAAAATTTCCGCCCTTATGGAATCCGATCCTCTTTACATTCCGATCTTGTGAACTTCCGGCTTCAGACTTTTCTCCATATAATGGAACCTTCCTCTTCTTGTTATCCCTTTCCTTCCTTGACTGCATCCCATTATTCTCAATCAGAGCAGCTTTCTGTACTACTCCCGCATAAGTTTCAAGCTCAAACATAGCTATTCTATCTCTGATCCAAGGCTCCAATCCTTGTTGAAACTTCTTCGCTTTTTCCTCCTCGGTGCTGGTATACTTTGTCACAAACCTTGACAACTCAGTGAACTTCTTCTCATACTTCAGTACCGTCATGTTCCCTTGCTTCAACTCCAAAAATTTAAGCTCCATCTGATTCTGCATGTACTTAGGGTAATACTTATCCAGAAATAACTTCTTAAATCTCTCCTAAGAAACTTGCTGGGTTGCTTCCATAGCTTTTACTGATTCCCACCAATAGATGACTTCACCCTTCAAGAAGTAAGTAGCATACGGCGTCTTCTGATCGTCTCCTAACTGTACCAACTCAAAAGCCTTTTCCATTTCCTTAATCCATGTGTTAGCTATTACTGGATCAGTGGTATCATGAAATGCAGGTGGATTCATATTTTGAAATGCCTTGAAAGTGACAACTTGTCTAGGTGGTACTGGTGGTTCAGGTGGTTGGTGTGGTTCATGGTTATCTGGGTTTTCAATTCGTTGTTGAAGAGTTAGTTGTTGTTGAGCTATAGCATTGGTTTATTGTTGCAAAGTTTCCAGTAATCGAAGAATATTTGGGTCTGTGGTAGATGTGGTTGTTGGGTTCTTCTTTTTGGGAGGCATGATCCTGAAATAAGAGTTATGTCAAAACAGATATGAATGATAAAATAATTTGAGGGTATCGCATGGCATTCTTGTTTACTTATGAGGTCAAGTTTCAAGTTAAGCAGATATGGCGATGCATATAAAAACATAAAATAACAGTAGAGAGTAAATGGAACAATAGAGCATGATTATTGAAATTTAAAGGTCACAATACATAGGATTAGGACAAAGTCTGATTCTAGGAACAACAGGCTTATTTAAAGGAAATAACGGAAACAACTGGGAATTCTACGGAGTCTGATAGTACAACAACATGAAAAGGTAAATTGAAAGAACTAAGGCTCCACTCCATCTGAACGGGGCTTGGTAGTCTTTTCCTCTAGAAGCGTCTTCACAATGCTCTGGAGCTCATCCGCCACCATCTGAATGACATACTGGCTGGTGCGGTCCCGGTGCGCTGGCATCTCCTCAAGCTTAGTGTTGACGTACTGAACCAAGGTCTCAAGTCTCGCAGTCATCTGCTCCTCGGGCTTCCCTTCGTAGTTTCGGTTGTCCGGGTACACGTTCTTCAGTCGGTCTATCAGTCGGTCGTACTTTCCCTGAAGCATGTCAAACTCGCGCCTCAACTCAGCATACACGGAGAAAGCAATAGTGTCGTCCGACCCAGAGGGTGTCGAGAAATGCGCCCTTTGCTGACAACCAATAAGAGGAGTATTAATAATAAATTTACTTAACCTACTCTCTCGCGTATTTTCTATAGCCTATATATATACCCTATAACCTATTTGGGTTGTCCAGGGACTCTAAACCGTAGCTCTGATACCAAAACCTGTCACACCCCCAACTTAACCAGCAAAATTAAATATAACTATTACATTATTTAAAAATAAATAAACATAACCAAAGCCAAGATCTTACAGTTTAGGGTTTGGAACAGCCCAACATTACCATCTATTACAGCTGATTTTAAATATCGAGTCCTCACACAAAACTACTATCTCTTATTCTACCCGAGCTCGAACATAAGCATCAGCATCACAGGTCTTACGGGCGGTCTGCTTGAATCTAACCATAGCTGCTAGCTGTAATATGAGGGTAAAGCAAGGAGTGAGCCAAATGCTCAACAAGTGCTAAATAGTACGATACAAAACATAAATCGAGATATACATGAAAGAATGACAATGGAAAGACATAACCAATGATAACGAGAGATAAAACTTTGGGTGATGGCATCATTTTGCTTGTATCAAAACAATTTCAAAACCATATCTTAACCAAAATCATTTTATGACGCTACGGATTATAGCCGGTGATCAGCCGCGAAGTAATCCCGAACCTCGCTGGGTTCTAGAACATTAATGGGAATCCCTAAGCAACTTTTAAGCCTAATATAAGTGTGGAAAGGACTCGCGTCTCAGTCCAGATCCACTATTTAAAGAAAACATTTATCCCCCTTTGGGACTGAGAACCCACATTTTATTTATTTCAAAAACTGATGCCGAATTATAACAAAATCTCTTTTAACAGTAAGCATTTTTATCAAAGGATTATAGACCAACTCGAAACACGGGAAATATGGTACTAAATCTCAGGGCCATGATCCACTGAACTTTACTCCATTAGGGTAACGGAAAGGTTTTCATATATAAAACTCGGACAAGAAAATTTAGTGAGGCTATTGGATATTATGTAGGGGTAATGCCAAATTGGGCTTAAAGCAATGGTTTCTCGTCAAGGTGCAAATGCTAGATCATCAAGAAGATAAGCATCATGAATACTAAGGGTGTTAAGGTATGAAGAAATGATCTTTAACTCAGGATATATCAGAATTGTCAAGCTTTAAAGAATTGTCAAGCTTTAAGATAAAAAAGAGGGGTATCAATCAATGAGGAATCACTTTGATAAATATCTGGCTTTCAGGGTTCAAGGTAAGGTTCTATAGGGGTTCAAGTATTAGGATGAGATATCAATACTTTAGGAATCATCAGCATGTTAATCAAGAGAATCAACCAAGAGTTATAACTACCCTTTCTTTTATCACGGCATTCAACTTACTTTAATATACTATCATGATAAGACTTTTGAACTACTTGCAATACGTACTCGAGAGTTCATGGCATTTTTATATGATTCAAAGATAAACATAAGATACGCATGATTTAAATATATCAAAATGACTCAGGATAGTTGCATCAATATATATGAGCTATTTGCAGTTAATACGAAAGACAAGTTGAATCACTTGCCTTGAGCAAGGCTGGTCTGGTCTGACTGGTAGGAGCAACTGGAAGCATCACTCGACCTTTATGGCAAGTTTTCCCTCGTCTCGAGATCCTACATAAATAATAATAATAATCCTCGTTATAATATATTCTCACCAACTTAACCTATTCACATCCCGTAATTAAACACAAATGGCACTTAGGCCTATATGCACTTAATTTGTATTCACCTTCAAAATATACTTGCACACAAAGCCACATATACTCACATATCATATTTTAATATCAAATATTACCATATACACCATAATGCAACACTAGGTTTGGATGATCTCGACTCACAACTTAAGTCACTTGGTCGCTAAACTAGACAAAGTCTTCAAATTTTGGCTTCCTAACTCGAGGTGCCTTTACTAAACTATCCAAGACCTATTGACCCTCACTTGGGCCTTTTGCTCTAATGACCTTATACTATCTTACAACTATGGTGGTCAACCTAAATCTCACTCCTAAGTGTTCTAAAACTATGTGATAAGTGAAAGTGGTCACCGGTGCAAATTTCAGAATGACATCTATGGTTTCTTGAGTGCATTAGACACCCTTAAACTATAGGTTTTCCTTCAAAACTTTTACACAAGACTCTCCTGACCTTAGGACATCTCCCAAACTTGATGTGGCTCAAGGGCCTGGCTTGGGCCTTCTTGGGCCTAAGCTAAAAGTCCATGGTTCCCCTGTTTTTCTGGGCAGAAAATGTCCTGAATTGAATTAACTTGTGACACATGGTTCTAACTCATATCCTATGAACTATGGTTGGAAAAATTTCTCTGACACTCCCTCTAACTAAGTCCCAACAGGGCCTAATTAGGGCCTACCCATGACATGGTCAAATCTCCCTATTTCTAAGTTGCAATAAAACTGTCCCCTACTGGACATATTTTGTTATTTTACTTGTGCACCTAACCAAACGACATGAAAACCTCCAACCAAAACCTAAAAACTTTTATATACTCCCAATACTAACTTCTGGTGGCTTGGGCCTCAAAGTGCACATCAATGACATGGTCAAAACTCACTCTAAATCTCAGGGTACTATACTGATTTTCTGCAGAAACTATAACTCTCTTTTCTCCAAGGTTTTGACTTGACAAACTCAACCACCAACAACCTAATACCCAAACCAAGACTTAAACATGGTGATCTACTGAACTAACTCCCTTATACTCAAAATAATCTTGGTGGAGATCATCCTTACCTAAGGTGCAATCATGGTAAAACAAAAGAAACCACATTTCACAACTCACAAATCATCAAGTTTTTGAAAATAACAAGTTATGTTTTTTTTATAAAATATACCCGAATTATTACCATGCATCAAGGAACACTAATCAATATTAACACCTTATTCCTACTGAAATTAAAGCTTACTAACAAAATCTTTCCAAATGATCAAAATCTTATAACATTCTAAGAGAAATCCACATGCATGCATGTCTTCGAGTTTTACCAACCAAAGCAACATGTTTTCTAAATATATTTTACCATGAAATTGACATGAAAGCCTAGCATAAGCTATATCTAGATGATCACTTAGCATGCAAAGAGTTTCATCAAATTTTCACTACAAGATTCATGCCATTATCACATAAACATACAAAGATTGAACAAAGCAACAAGAATGATCTCAAGGACCATTCATTCGGCTCCCTTAAGGTCATGGCCGAATGAAATGGAAGGGAAATGGCCACTCAACATCAAGAGTTTCCTTCTCAAGACTTGGCACTTCACCATTCCTTGTAGTCGTCTCAAAAACAACCTTAAATCCATAAGAATCAAGGTTGTACTTTGAGTTTCAACTAAAACCTTGACATGCAACCTTAAAACTTAATCTTTTTACTCAAAACTCCTTGAAATATATGTGATCATGATATGGGAAGTAGTATTTACTTGTATAGAAGGTGGGAGCTTGGTTGAGGAATGAAAGAAAATGGGGAGGGGATTGGTCTCGGCTAAAACCCGAGAGTGAGGGGGAGGAGGGCCGAAGAGTGAGAGAGGGAGGAGGGAGGGAGGAGAAAGTGTGGTGTGAGTGGAGTGAATGATCATGCCATTTGCTTGTTTTATGGTTTTTGATTTGACAAAATGTGAGTGAGAATGAGAATTGACAAGACTAACCTCCCAATTATACTTGGATAATTTTGCATGCAAGGGCAAAGAAGGAATTTGGCTAGTAAAATAAGAGTTAGTGGGGTTGGAATTGTCTCTTTAGCCCTTTAAATTGAATAGAAAAGGATTTGCATGCAAGGGCAACCATGTATTTTGCTAATTATGACAACTAAAAGTTATAAAGATTTATTTTTATAAAATAAAATACAAGTTCAAAAATTATAAAATTTATACCATAAAATAACTTGGATTTTTAGAAATTTTATAAAACCACTTTTGAAATTTTGTGAACAAAATAACTTTTAAAAAGAAATTTATTCAAGGTTTAAAATATTCCTTATAAATCAATAATAAAAGAAATAAATAAACTTTTGCTTTGAAAAATCATATACCACATAACGCAAATTTAAGACGCAGAAATTCTCATTCACACAAGCATATAATAGTTGAATATATTGGCATTCGGTTTTAAAATTGCACCAAATTTACAAATAGTATTACACGAAAATGCCGGTTGTAACACAACATCACAAATCAATCGGTAAATCATCGCAAAAGGGATCATGGCATATGCATGAGCTACATGACATGATAAACAAATAAAGCTATAAATAAAAAACACTATATGGCAAAAATTATGTAATTATATGAACTAAACTATCATGAATATGCAACTATATGATACACACACAAAATATTCCTTAACTACCACCCCAAACTTAATATCTTCACTGTCCCCAATGAAGGTAGTAGAAAGGAACACAGGGTATACCTACTCAGAGAGATCATCATCATCATCGCCTCAGTGGGTGTTGTATCAGGAGGCGGATATGCAGAATCCTCACAAAAAACTGGCCACTGGATGTCAGCTCCAAGACCTCGAAAAGCGGTCCCTAGAGCAAGGGTGAGCTCCTGAGCAAACTTGCTCTGCGTCTCGTACATAGAATCCATCCTCCGTGACAGCCTCCTATACTGGGCATCAGCCATCCCAGCACCCTCCTGAGCTCTAGAAGAACCAGCCTCATCACGCCTTGGCCTCGCCATAGTAGCACCTCATGCTGGACGCCCTTCTGGAAGATGATAACCCAGCCCATGCTCCTCGGGCTCACCACCGGTCCACTCCTGCATCGCATTCGGAGTCCCGGAATCAATAGGAGCGGCCGGCTACTGCAACTGCTCATGAGATGGCCACTGAACTCCCACCGCTCGGCAAAGCTTAGTAACCGTGGATGCATAAGGGATGTTCATGTGTTTAGCTCCCCTCAAAAACTTCAGAATTCCTGGATAGATGAACTCACCAAGGTCTACATAGTACTCCTCATTCAAAATTCCCCACAACAACTGTGCTCTCTCAACTGTGACCTCATGTGCATGCTAAGAAGGCAGAATATTAGCACAAATAAACGCATTCCATGCACGGGCATACCTGTTCATCGCGATCGCCGGAAAGTGATAATACTCATTAGTTCTAGTCTTGAAAGTCCATACTGTGCCCGGCCTACATAGAGTAGCACAAATCAAATCCAAGTCAAAATCCTCAGCAGTCTTCTCGTTCTAGTTCTCCTCCGTGGGCTTCCTTTGTCTCTGCCCAATCACACGGCGAATCACCGCTGGGTGATAATCAACCGTCATCCCCCGGACCACAGAATACATATTCTTCTCGGCCTTCGCGTTCGCATAAAACTCGCGAACCACGCTCATCGGCACTGCTTCAGGCGACTCACAAAAAGCTATCCACCCCTTTTCAGCAATCATAGGCAACAACTCACCATCCCTCCCCGATGGTAAAAATCCCCTCTCCTTCAGAATTGGCTTCCCCAGAAGCCTAGTTTACTCCTCCTCAGCAGCCTTATCATTCAAACGAGGCCCCACAACAGTATCCCTCGAAGAATCAGCAGTAGGGACAGTGCTGCTGCTATCAATAATCCTTGCTCTCTTGGGTGCCATCGAATCTGAATAAAAGTGCTTGAGATTTTTTTTTTGTGTTTGGGAGAAAGTTGAAGTGTAGAAAGTGTATGGGAGATATATGGGATAGTTGAAACGGGGACATACCAAGTGGAGTTTTGTATGCTATTCTGTAAGCCAAACAACTTCATCGAGCTTTAAAGACCAATTCTTCCTTGACGGACAAACAACCTTCTCTAGAATGCGCTTGATCTCTCTGTTAGACACTTCCGCTTGAGCATTTGTTTGTGGATGATAGGCAGTAGCAACTCGATGATTCACATTATAACGCTGCATCATAGAAGTGAACTTACGGTTGCAGAATTGTGACCCTTTATCACTTATGATTACTCGTGGCGTTCCAAACCTTGTGAAAATCTGGTTATGAAGAAAATTCAACACTGCCTTTGCATCATTTGTTGGTAGAGCTTTGAATTCTACCCATTTTAAGACATAATCGACTGCCAGCAAGATGTATTGATTATTGCAGGACGAGACAAAAGGCCCCATGAAATCGATTTCCCAAACATCAAAGACCTCGACTTCAAGCATCACATTTAACCGCATCTCATCCTTTCTCGTCAAATTTCCCACTCTTTGGCAACGATCACACCTTAAAACAAACTGATGAGCATCCTTAAATAAAGTAGGCCAGAAAAAACCTACTTGCAGGATACGAGCTGCTGTCTTCTCACCACCATAGTGTCCTCCATAAACTGTGGAGTGGCAGTCTCGTAATATCCCCTCCGTCTCACAGAATGGGATACATCTCCTGATGATCTGGTCAGCTCCCTGTCTAAACAAATACGGTTCATCCCACATATACCACTTCACCTCATGCAAAAACTTCTTCTTTTGAGCTGTGGTCAAATTAGGAGGCATTATATTGCTGACAAGATAATTCACAATATCTGCGAACCATGGCTCTTCCTCCTGAACTGTGAATAACTGCTCATCCGGAAAAGATTCGTTGATCAATGTCTTATCATGTGAAGTAGAATCGAGATTCTCCAATCTAAAGAGATGGTCAGCTACTTGATTCTCAGTACCTTTTCGATCCTTGATCTTTAACTCAAATTCTTGTAGTAAGAGCACCCAACGAATGAGTCTCGGCTTCGAATCCTTCTTGGAAACTAAATAGCGAATGGCCGCATGATCAGTGAATACTGTCACTTTTGTCCCAAGCAAATAAGATCAAAATTTCTCGAAACCAAAGACTATAGCCAAGAGCTCCTTCTCAGTAGTGGTGTAGTTCAAGAACTGCGCCTACCGCATAATCACTCGCATCACACATCATCTCAAAAGGCTCTGTCCAATCCGGTGCTGTAATAACTGGTGCAGTGATTAAACTCTTCTTAAGATTCTCGAATGCCGTCAAACATTCATCATCAAATTTGAAAGGCACATCCTTCTCAAGCAAGTTGCACGGCGGCTTAGATATCTTCGAAAAGTCCTTGATGAAACGCCGATAAAAACCCGCATGACCAAGAACACTACGGATTCCTTTCACAAAAATAGGTGGTGGAAGATTTTCAATGACTCCCACCTTGGCTTTATCCACCTCAAGACGCTTGCTAGAGACCTTATGCCCAAGAATAATGTCTTCACGCACCATAAAATGACATTTTTCCCAATTGAGCACCAAATTAGTTTCCACACACCTTTTGAGCACGGCACGAAGATTATTCAAATATTCATCATACGAATGTCCAAAGACGGAGAAGTCGTCCATGAACACCTCGACATTACTCCCAATCATGTCAGAGAATATAGCCATCATACATCTCTGAAAAGTGGCCGGTGCGCCATATAACCTAAACGAAACTCTGTGAAAAGTAAACGTGCCAAATGGACAAGTGAAGGTAGTCTTTTCTTGATCCTCTGGTGCAATACAAATCTGATTATACCCCGAGTAGCCATCCAGAAGACAATAATACTCATGATCAGCCAACCTGTCAAGCATCTGATCAATAAACGGAAGAGGGAAGTGATCCTTCCTCGTGGCCTTGTTCAACTTTCGGTAGTCCATGCATACTCTCCATCCCGTGACTGTTCGAGTGGGGATGAGCTCGTTCTTCTCATTTACTACCACAGTAATACCTCCTTTCTTAGGCACACATTACACGGGGCTCACCCAAAAACTGTCAGAAATAGGATAAATGATTCCTGCATCTAACCACTTCAGACTTTCTTTCTTTACCACCTCTTTCATGATAGGATTAAGTCTGCGTTGTTGCTTAACAGTTGGCTTACTACCTTCCTCTACCAGAATCTTATGCATGCAATATGAAGGGCTGATCCCCTTGATATCTGCTATGGTCCATCCAATAGCCGCTTTGAATTCTCTCAAAATCCTTAAGAGTTTGTCCTCATCACTACCTGAAAGGTCAGATGCAATAATAACAGGTAATGTAGATGCATCATCTAAAAAAGCATACCTCAAGTATTCAGGCAATGGCTTAAGCTCCAAGGTGGGTGCCTCCTCAATTGATGGTTTGAGCTTTCCTCCAGCATTTTTGAGGTCAGAAGTACCAAGAGATTCAAATGGCATGTCCAGCTTTCGCCTCCAGGGAGAAGCATTAAGATATTGTAATTGCTCGTTGCCATCTTCATCATCACTGTCAAAATTCCCCACTAAGGCCTTTTCTAATGCATCAGACATTAGCATATGATCGAGTTCTGAAGTAACCGCGGAATCAATCGCATCCACTTTTAAGCACTCCTCATCTTCTGTAGGGAATTTCATTACTTTGAATACATTGAAGGTCACATCCTGATCCTGCACCCGCACTGTAAGTTCACCTTTCTGTACATCTATCAAGGTACGGCCAGTGGCCAAGAAAGGTCTTCCCAAGATTATGGGAATCTTCCTATCTTCATCGAAATCCAGAATAACAAAGTCTGCAGGAAAGAAGAGCTTATCCACCTTGACTAGCACATCCTCCACTATGCCTCTTGGGTAAGTAATAGAACGATCAGCCAATTGTAGAGACATGTAGGTGGGCTTTGGATCAAGCAAATCCAACTTTTTAAAGATCGACAATGGCATCAAATTTATGTTTGCTCCCAAATCGCAAAGGCACTTGTCAAAAGACAACTTGCCAATGGTGCAAGGAATGGTGAAGCTACCTGGATCTTTAAGCTTTGGAGGTAACTTTTTGTTGCAGCACAGCACTGCATTCTTCCGTTAGAGCTACAGTCTGAAGGTCATCCAGTTTCACCTTCCTTGAAAGAATACTCTTCATAAACTTCGCATAACTAGGCATTTGCTCCAGAGCCTCAGCGAAAGGTATATTGATGTGAAGTTTCTTCAACACCTCCAGAAACTTACCGAACTGCTTATCCAGCTTTTGTTGTTGCAATCTCTTAGGGAAAGGTGGAGGAGGATAGAGCTGTTTCTCCCCTGTATTACCCTCAGGTAGAGTGTGCTCAACTAGTCTTCCTTGGTTCTGCCGCTTTCTCCTTTTGCTTAGCTTTTTCATCTCCAACTTCAGCTTCTCCTTCTTTTGCCTTTTCAGCATCAGCAACTTTCCCAGACCTTAAGGTAATAGCCTTGACTTGCTCTTTAGCTTCCTTCCTGCCTGGCACTTCCGTGTTACTGGGAAGTGTGCTAGGTTGACGATTGAGCACTGCATTGGCTATTTGACCGATTTGATTTTCCAAGGCCTTGATCGACACCGCCTGACTCTTGCACAATAGCTTAAGTTCCTCAAAATCAGCACTAGTGGGTGCAGCTGCACCTCCCTGTTGAGGATATGATTGCCTTTGAGCATACTGTTGTGGTTGCTGGAATCCAGGTGGATTGAACTGTTTACTCACACCTTGCTGATATGGTGGCTGAATAGCATTCTGATTATTACCCCAGCTGAAATTTGGATGAATTCTGTTGTTAGGATAAGTAGCTGGCACAGGCTGCTGTTGTCGCTGATAATTGTTCACATACTGAACAGATTCATTAACAAGAAAACACTGATCCATAGCATGAGAACCTGCATAAAGCTCACAGACCATAACTATTTGATTGACTCCATAGGTAGCTAGAGAATCGACCTTCATAGACAGCGCTTGGAGCTGCGCTACAATAGCGGTGGCTGCATCGACTTCCATAATACCTGCTACCTTCCCGGGCATCATCCTTTGAGTTGGGTTTTGATGCCCATTTGCAGCCATAGTCTCAATAAGATTATAAGCCTCAGTATAGCTTTTGGCCCACAAGGCGCCTCCAGCTGCTGCATCGAGCATGGGCCGAGATTGGGCCCCTAAACCATTATAGAAACCAGTGATCACCATCCAATCGGGCATTCCAAGATGTGGACACTTTCTCAACATTTCCTTGTAGCGCTCCCAAGCTTCACACATAGATTCTGTAGGTTGTTGCGCAAATTGAGTAAGAGCACTCCTCATAGCAGCAGTCTTTGCCATTGGATAAAACTTCACCAGAAACTTTTGCGCAAGATCTTGCCAAGTAGTGATGGACCCAGCTGGTTCAGAATGTAACCAGTCCTTAGCTTTATCCCTCAGTGAGAATGGGAAAAGCCTCAGCTTGATAGCCTCATCAGTCACACCATTATATTTGAAAGTACTGTAGATCTCGACAAAATTCCTTATGTGCATGTTGGGGTCTTCAGTCGTAGCTCTTCCGAAAGAAACAGAGTTCTGCACCATCTGAATAGTGCCCGGCTTGATTTCAAAGGTGTTAGCTTGGATAGCCGGATGAAGAATGCTTGACTGAATGTCATCAATTTTAGGCCGAGAAAAGTCCATAAGAGCTGGATCTGCCGGAATAATACGATCACCCATGATTACTGGCTCCTTCTGCTCACTTCCTGAATCCCAATCTTCAAAATCTATCTTCTCCGAAATATCAAGAACTTCGTCTGTCTCCTCAGCTGTATCTAAAGTCCTCTTGCGAGTACGAGAACGAGTTTGCATAAATGCTCGCTAAAGTACCTGAAACACAACCGAAAACAATAAGTAACACGTCTTAATCACTGAGTCCTAACGACCAATGATGGTAAGTACATAAACTAAACAAATACGCCGAGTCCCCGGCAACGGCGCCAAAAACTTGTTAGGGCGAAAACACACGCTAATATTCACGCAAGTATACGCGTTCGCAAATAATATAGAATACTTTCTAGTTCATTCCCACAGAGACTCAGACTAATTATGTTCAATTAAACTCACTCACCAATGTATGATTACTTCTCAATGTTAAGACAATAACACTTAGATTTAAGTAACTAATTATTAACTACAATTAACTACTAAAATTAATCACTTAATTAACACTTCGAATTAACAATATTAAAATACTCATGAGATCACAACTTCATTACTAATTCCTTCAATAGTCATTGTTATTACCCTTAGCATGCAACAGTGATGATATTAATCGAATAACACGAAACTGATAAAAGCCAACTTTCATTGTACTAATACCATTCTACCAAACATCCACAATTAAGATAGAAGTTGAATAGGCATCAATTATGTTGAGTCCCTATATGTCTACAGAAATTGACAACATAATGATTTAAGAACAAGTTATTCCTTTTGATTACACAGGGCGAATAAAACGGTTAGAGTTACCCACTAATCATGCAGACTCGTACATGAACCTATGCTAGCATGGCAAGTTCTAAATCTCGAGATCCACCATCGCTTCACAAGAGATTAACACCCTATCTTATATGTTCGCGACGCACATAAGACGAATACACACAACCAATACTAGATATCATACAATCATCACACACTAAGGTATTAAACAACTAACTAAAGAATTCCATAGTAAATCCGTTACGACCCCATGATCACGATTAGCCCATGCTAGCACTTATCGTCATCATGGGTTCATATGAAAACATGATAAATAAACACAAAAGAATAATAACTAAACTAATTATATTAAACCAGAGTACGTCACAAGAGTAAATAGGTTTAAAGCAAAGAAAACTAGCATCCAACGTTACAACAAAATAAAGAATCACACGAAATTATGCTTCATCTTCATTGCGGTCTGCTAAAACGGTCTTCTTCCTTATCTCCTTCGCTCCTTGATTAATACAATGATCCAACACACGTGAAACATCTCTGAAATCTACTTATATAGGAGTGCCATAAAACTCAGATTACTCAGAAGTTGGAAGCCAAACAGAAATAGGAGTCTAAAATAATAAATCTGATTTTCCGTCCCTGCGCGGCCGCTCAGCATAGCTGAGCGTGCGCTCAGACCCCTACTGGAATATGGTCTATTTTTGCTCCGTTTCTTCGCTGTAATCTGCTCCTCTCTTCCCTCTTGCAATGCTAGACACATGCCAAGGCTTATTTTTGATGAATTCTCCCCCGAAATGCAACTAATACCCTGAAATGCACAAACACTAGAAAAACGCATCAAATACACAAAATACTTGATTTCAAGACACCAATTTAAGCTATTATAAGACGTTCTAAGTGGTATAAAATGCCACTTATCAATTATACTTAAGGCTTTACATGCATGCAAGGAAACTAACTCAAAAACAAAGATTTGTATATATATATATATTATCATAAAAACCAACCAAAAATTAAAAACGCTTTTGCAAAACTCGAATAAAAATCAAACCCTCCTTTTGTTCGAAAAAAATTTGAACCTACCTCCAAAATAAATCCAAAGAAAACCCAATTTTATGTACTACACTCTCTTAAGATCATACACTAAGAAATTGTGTTTTCTTAGATATAACCAAGAGATGTTGATGCAAAAACTTTCTTAAACACCTACATGCAAAGAGTATATGAATAGAGGATTGAAAATGATGAAGATCAATGGTAAGATCTTTAAATTTGAGTTAAAATTGGGTGTTGCATGTAGGATAGAGAAAGAGAGAGAGTTCAGGTGAGAGGGAGAGAAAGAGAGGGAGAGAGCCGAGAGAGAGAGAGAGAGGAAGGAGAGAGGGGATAGAAGGAAGAAATGAGGTGTGTGAAGTGGTGAGTGAAAATGACCACTTTTGATTTGATTCTCCCATGTGCACAGTTAGTGAAATTTGGAATTTACCAATCTATCCTTTTCCTACTACTAGCACAAAATGCATGCAAGGATAACACGGTAATTTGGTTAGGTAGAAAGAGTTAGTGGGGTGGAAAATGTCACGAATGCCCCCAATTTGTATTAGGAGGAGAAATGCATGCAAGGGAATCTTGGTAATCACATAGTTATTAATCTAAATAAATAAAAAGAATACATTTTATAAAAAAACTATAAATCTATAAATTACAAGAGTGACATCATAAAATAGCTTAGAGTTTTAGGAAATTAATAAAATCAATTTCAAAATTTATTAATAAAAATAATTAAAAAAAAGGATTTTCTTAAATAATAAAAATGAATTTTATAACCTATTAAATAGCAAATAATGCACTTCTTATTTTCTAAAAATTCTAAATAATATCATACAATCATTTAGCATAATTCTAATCATACATCATATAATCACATATTGACTTAATATATATATCAATTAATGGTTGAATAAAATTCACTTTTCGCGTAATGGGTCGCGTCCTGACCAACGGCCTGACGTTGAGCGTTTTCAACTACGCTTCACAATCATTCTCTTTATACCAGCTGACATGTCAAACAGGAATATAATATTCATTTAAACATTCCACTTCTCATAATAACACATAATTCACATAATTACACTTTACTCACATAAATAATTCGCGAAAATTCCCAGTCGTTATAGATGAAATTACTGAAGAAGAAACAATCAGTCAAGCTCACCAGAGAAGGAAGATTTCTGAAGCTGAGTGGGCTGAAAAATTGAAATTAACCTCTGACATTGCTCAAGTTAAAGAAGAAGCTGTTATTCAACCAATCACAAACTCTGATTCAACTCATGTTGTTCATTTCTCAAACCCAATTCAAGCTAATTTATCAAATCCTGATTCTGAAGACATAGTCTCTGTTAAGTCGAAACTTACTTTTGAAGAAAAAAGAAGCTAATATGGAAAAGCAAGAAACCAGCACCTATAAGAGATTCTTCTAAAACATTAAAGAAGATTTACAGTGGAAGTTCTCACTCTAGAAGACCTGGAATCACAAGTGGTCTTGGAAGATTAAATGCTGATCTATTTGTAGAAGATGCTTTGATTTTAAGGAAGCATGCTAATTTGACAGAAATTGGAGACAATGTGATGTTTGAAGGCTTACAGAAGATCATATCAGTGCAAATATTTATTGATCTTGTTGGAGAGAAAATGATTTATTTTCTGGAGTTTGAGAGAAATTTAAGGTTGACTCAAGAATAGTTAAGAGACAAACCATGATAGGAATTGGAACTTATTGTCACGATTCTCAAGGTAACTAATTCTGTAACTGCCAGATGGTCTACATTCATAAAGAACCTGATACAGTTAAAGTAGAGAGGAATGCTGTAATAACCCCAAAATTTTGAACTTTTTGTAACCCTTATGAATAGTGTTTTTGCTGATATTTGCTGAACAAGAAATTTTTCATGCCACACTATGTAGGGGTTCTTTTATGGATATTCTGAGATTTTATTGGTACTCTATATGATATATAAGTGTATGTAAAGATCGTCAGAATCCAAATTTGAACCTTTTGATTTTTCCCGAAAATCCACCAGATATTGAAAGAATTGAGTATAAGGTAACATGATGAAAATGATTTAAATTCAAGGATTTTAATAGAGGATCATAAAAAGGAATATAATGTATTGAGAAAGGTTAAGGGAACCTAAATAATAAGATCCCGGGTATGATCCCTCAAACGATAAACGAAAACGAAAGTTAAGCGAACCGTATAAAAGATCAGCGGTCATTAGCCAAATAATTAAAAGTTAATCAAAGAGATTAGTGGGGATGATGTCATCAAACCAATGAGAAGAGGACAAAGGAGGGAGGGTGACATCACATGGTGACATAAGCATGACCAAGCAAGTGTGTTGTTGGTTGAATTAGAACCACACAAAAATTACCATGGTAAAAAGGTAACAAAACAAATCAAAAAATCAACCAACCAAAACAAATCAAAAAATCAACCAACCAAAACAAATCAAAGCAAAACACAAAATCATTTCATTTCTTCATCCAAGGAGCTCTCGGCTTTTCCTTTTTCTTCAAAGCAAGAAAATCAAAAATCAAGTTCCAAGCATTGTTAAATCACAAGGTAATTATCTAAGACTCCTTATGCATGGTTATGGATATCCTATAAGTTTGAGCTCCTAAATCATTCAAAATCTCTTCCTAAAAATCATGGAAGAAGATGGTGAATAGTGTTTTTCAAGAACTAAAATTTTTGTTCTTGAAGTTTTGTTTAGTTTAAGCTTGGATAAGGACTTTAAGGGTGATTCCAAGCCATTCTCTTGATTCTCCACTCTCCAAGGAAGGTATAACCCCTCCAAACCCTAACTTTATTTGAGTAATTAGGTTTATTTTTGTTGATTTTAATTCATGGGAGGCTTGCTTGTTATGAATGTGGAGATTAGTTAGTTTTGTGAAGTTTTGGAGTGGTAATTCTTGGATTGTTGATTAATAAACTTAAGTGTAGTTAAATTCAAGTTTAAGAATAAGTATAAATTGTTAATGTTGAGTTGTTGGGGCTGTTATGATGTAGTATGGATGGAGTTTTGATTGGGTTGTGATTGTGGATTGATTGTGGGTTGAATTGGAGTGTTTTAAATTTGGGTAATCGCGTAAACATAGCCGTCGTAATGTCCGATTTACTTTAGGCTGTTTTTGTTCTTAACATTAGGACCCGTGAACTCACTGCTAGGTTTTGACCATTGCCATGATTAGATAGTTCATGTTACGAGCTTCGTTTTGATATGTAGTTCGTTTGATTCCGATGTACGGTTTAGGAGAAACGGCCATTTTAAGTAACGACGTTTCGCGAACGAATTAATACCCCTTGCCTTACTTTGAAACATAGGTTACAGACCTAAAAGGACTAATTGGAGTATGAAACATTTATGTAAAGTGTGTTAGGAAGTTGGTAAGACACTCGTGAAAGAATTGCCTTAAAACTTGTAATGGTTAATTTATTAAAAATGGTGGAGCCGAGGGTACTCGAGCGACTTAAGAGAATCATTAAGCGCAAAGCGAGCGTTAGAGTCTAAATTGGTTAAAGTATAGATTTATGAGTGACTTCGGTTTAATTCCAACTTATATGTTGTTTATAGGTTACCAGACTCGCCCCAAGCCATTTATAACCCCCAGTCGCTCATGCAAGTTTTCTAACCGTTATACTGTTGTTGTGATGTACATATTTGTACATGCATTATCTTATGATAGATGCATAATGGTTATTTAGAAAATTCTTGCGATATATTGTAGCATGTAATATGGTATATATGCATGCCTGTTTCGTATTCTTGATACATATATCTGTTGATTCAGTTGATAATACCTATGCTAGAGATAAGCGGTAATTTGCATATACCCTTAGTATAGGGGACCCAAAGGTGAACTTTTTCAAAAACCGGGAGTCGAGGCTCCCGAGTATTATATATATATATATATTTATATAGATATATGAATAGTTTTCAAAATCATGAATCGAATAAGGTTTATTTGATAACTTTATTTTATTAATGAATATTATTTTGAATATTCATTTGAGGGCTTATGACCCCGTTTATTTTATTATTGAATATTATTTTGAATATTCATTCGAGGGCTTATGACTCCGTTTATTTTATTAATGAATATTATTTTGAATATTCATTCAAGGGCTTATGACTCCATTTATTTTATTAATGAATATTATTTTGAATATTCCTTCGAGGACTTATGACTCCATTTATTTACTAAATAATATTCTTTATTTTATTAAAGAATATTGTGTCGATAATCAAACTTACTTTTGATTATTCAAATAAAGATATTACTTTCGTATGAGTACATCTTTGGTTATTTAAGATTCTTTTCAAGTATAAGTTTTACAACTTCTACTTCAATTATTTTTATAAAGATTATTCTTTATGGGAATATTATTTAAATAATAATATTAAGATATTTTCTAATATATTGAGACTGATTTATTTTATTAAATCAGCATTACTCCAAACATCCTTAAAAATGTTTGCGAGCCTTCAAAATGATTTTTAAAAGTTAGAGTGGATCCCAAAAACTCATTTTAATTTATTTAAGATCTTCCTTTCAAAGGGGATTTAAATATTCGCTCAAAACCTGAGGGATCCGGCTCTGTGGTATGTTTTATATTCGCAACAAGGTTGTTATTTTTATAAAAGAATTTTGATTACTTACCCAATACTCGGGAAGTAGAATTCTTGGAACAAGTTAATCCATTAACAGGCATCGCCTGGGAAATATCGGTGAGTTTTCCTTTTCAACTAGATACGACTTCTTGGTGGAGCCGTATCAACAAGTTTCTACTTGGGGAAAGTGGGGACGAGCTTTACGTTTCAGAGTCAT
The DNA here is from genome assembly GCF_009905375.1 of Apium graveolens. Lineage (NCBI taxonomy): Eukaryota > Viridiplantae > Streptophyta > Magnoliopsida > Apiales > Apiaceae > Apium > Apium graveolens. Next base: position 164,862,677 of record NC_133651.1, read on the forward strand.
GGATTTCATCTGAACTAGGAGTGCCGTAAGTGGTCGAGTGGCGCCGGCCCAGCCTAATTATATTGGCCCAAATGGCTTGGAAGTTCCGCAAGACGGTACATTCCTTAGGAGTCCAGTGTTCGGTTGACAAGTAAATCCGACAGGTTCTCCTCTACATGTAGAAAATGGTGGGGTTGTACTACTGCGACTGATCATCGTAAGTGGTCTTCCTGGCGCGACAAACTCCCGTAATGAGTTCATCATCCAGTTGGACAATTCTGCAACACTACCCAGAGCATTTTGATCGAAAGGCTACGAATGGGTGGTTGCCGAAGCTTTGACAAAGTCAAATAGTTTTAATGGTGTTCTCATTGAATGAAGTATCTCGTAACTTCATTTCCTTTAAATATATTTCAAAGATTGAATCTATTCAAGTCTTAACTTGTGGTCTCATCTAGTGGATGACCTTTTGAAACTTATTATACTTTGAACAGTAGTAGTTCAAGTAGATTTCTAAAAATGATATAAGTATAGTGAAGTATTTGGTAACTTCACCCCTTGTTTTTGCTTATATCCAGTAAGTAATTACCTTACACTTGATAAAAGATTCTAGTAAGTTATCCATTGAGATACTTGCATTGTTGTTACACTATATATTATCTTGCGAGCTGTAATGCTCACTCTTGCTTCATTTCTTCCTCACACAACAACAGTTAGGAAAGATGGCCAGACTCAAGCAGACACAGGGCAAGCGCGTGGGAAGCGTCCCGCGTCTTCCCGTTGATGTTGTAGCTGCTATAGCTGCAGAGGTAGATCTATTGGTAGATCAGGCATTCTACTTTTGGGAACCAAATATTGTATAGTTATAACTTGTGGCAGATAATGGCAATTAACTGTAAATTTATCAAGTAATCATTTTGGGTTGTAATAACTTTTAAATTATGGATTCAAGGACTTGTACTTATTTCAATTTCATCTCTGAGACTATAACGGGTTGTGGTGTGTGTTAGTATGGGGTCACAGCATAAGGTTATTTATTATTAATTAAGTGAAGTGATATTTTGGAAAGAAAGGCCGTGACGACCCGGATCCCTAACCCCGGATCTGGCGGTGTTACAGAAATGGTATCAGAGCTAAGCATTATAAACCTCAGAGATGATGCGATGATGTAATAATAAACTCACAAAGATAATAAGAACTCTTGCCAAGTTCAAGGTCGGACTACTTAAAGTAGCACTGACAGTTAAAACCCTTACGGGAACCCTTATAAGTATCGTGATAGTAACTTAGCTCGTTTAATGTGTAGGCGCATGAGATAGAGGACCCTGAGATGTTCGAGTGTGAGCATAATGAGGCACTGCTAGATGTCGAGGATCAGGAGAAGCCCGAGATGGAGGAGGATGAGGAGGACCCCTCAGAGGAGTCAGAGACTGAGGTTGTTGATATTTCAGATGAGGAGGACCCGGATGAGGTCCCAGTGGCCGAGGAGCGTGTCGGAGCTATGGTGGTGTACACTGGTACCCCTTTACCCACACTCCCGGTGGTCAGAGCTCCTACCCCTCCACCACTATCCTGGAGCCCATATGATGACAGCTCAAAGACCCATACTCCCGGGCCTAGGCAGACCGAGGAGGCACCCCCAGCGGCTCCAGATTCACCACCTCTCGACCCTGCCCATAGGCAGTCTTTGTTAGCCCACGGCTATGTTCAGGATGTACTGAGGACCCGAGTGCCTGTTGCTGAGGCCCGGCTGGATGAGGCCAGGAGGGAGTTGGATGCGGAGAGGGCGGGTAGGCGTACCCGAGCTTATGAGACTAGGGCTGCTATACCCCGATCCTTGAGGAGGGAGCTGACGGGGATAGAGCTCACGTCCCGAGCGAGACTCAGATCGCTCCAGGGGGACAGGCATGGTAAGATATGCAGGCGGCAGGCCGACTATATCTTCCGTCGTGCGATGGAAAGGGTATGGGAGCTGACCCGCTCCGGTGTGTGATTCAGGACTGACGATGGGATAGTCTAGTTGTCTAGTTAGTCGAGGCCTTAGTAAGAGCCAATTTTCCGGGATAGTTGACTTGTATATAGCATCCCTTTTTCTGACTAGACAGATAGACTCTTGTGTATCACTTTTGGGACAGATGGCTGTAGCACTGTTGTACTTTTGACCAGATCAAACTATATATTTCTCGCATTATGTATATATTTGTTTCCTTTCAGTTCAGTTCCTTAGTGACGAGATCACTGTTTTTATCATTATTATTACTACACTTCATATTAGAACTGTCATAAATAATAGAATTGCGAGATACATTCTCCCCATTATAGAGCTGTGCAAGGCACAATGTTGAGTATGATTGTGACCTAACGTTGATTTTTTCCCAATAATTTTTTTTATTATCAGTATCATGCCGCCAAGAAAGATTGGAACTAGGGCGAACCCTGGATCTGAGGACCAGGGAAGCCATAACCAGGACGATAGGAACTAGGAACACAGTGAAGAGGAAAACGAGGATTATATTGAACAGGATGACTCCCTGTATGAAGAGGAGGAGGAAATATATGATGTTGAGGGATTTGAGATAGAGGCTGAGAAAGGAGAAACTGAGGTTGAGCAACCAATACCAAACCCAGGCATGGATCCCATGGGCCAGTTCATGCAACTACTAAGGCAGAACTTGGAACGTCAACCCAACCTACCCCCTCAAGGAAATAACAATGCTGTGGCAAACTCTTTCAGGGCTTTTAAGTCCCTTAAGCCCCCTGAGTTCCACGAATCAGCCGACCCAGTTGAGGCAAGGGCATGGTTAAAGGAAATGGAGAAATCCTTTAAGATTCTGAGTATCGATGAGGCACAGAAGACTTTATTTGCTACCTACCTTCTGAAAGGAGAGGCTAACTACTGGTGGGAGGCCAAGAAAAACATGGAGACAGATGCTATTATAACCTGGGAGAGATTCAGTCAGTTGTTTCTGGGAAAATATTTCCCGAGGTTTATGGAAAACCAGATGGAGCTCAAGTTCTTGGAGCTAAAGTAGAATAACTTATCTGTAGCAGAGTACGAAGCAAAATTTACTGAGTTATCAAGGTTTGTGCCGGAATTTGTGAGCACCGAGGAAAAGAAAGCTAGGAGGTTTCAGCAGGGACTGAAACCGTGGATTCAGAATAGGGTGGCAATCCTTGAGCTTACGGATTATGCCACTCTGGTGCAAAAGGCAACAATTGTAGAAGCCGGAAGTGAACAGATGCAGAAGGAAAGAGAGAAGAAAGGAATAAAGAGGAAAAGCATGAGCATGGGTGGAGGTTCCGCAGGAAGGAGCTTCCCAACTAGATTTAATCGAGGAGTAGTGTCCCTACCGGGAAAGAACACTGGGTTTAAGCGGACAATGAGTGTGAATGTGAGCCAGAGCGGCCAGAAGTCAAGAATGTCCTATTCCAACCAGTCTCGACCCCCATTGCCAGCCTGTAACACTTGTGGAAGGATGCATTCTAGGGAATGTAAGGGAAAGCCAGTAACCTGCTTTAAGTGTGGGCAAGTGGGCCACTATTCCCACAAATGCCCTTCGTCAGCCCCTGCCGTCATTCCAACCACCACTTGTCATCAGTGTGGACGCCCGGGTCATTGGAAGAAGGAATGCCCAATGAACAAACCAGCAGCTTCAGGAGCCAGCAGGGCTGCCTCCAATAAGCCACCTACTGCGAGGACTTTCAACATGATAGTCCAGGATGCTATGAAAGACTCAGATGTGATAGCAGGTACCCTTTCTCTAAATTCAGTCAGTGCAAACGTTTTATTTGATTCGGGAGCAACTAAATCTTTTATATCAAAGGACCTTGCACGTAAATTAAGACTTAAGGCTGAACCCTTGATAGAACCCTTACAAGTAGAAATAGCCAATCAAGAAATTATTCCTGTTAACCAGATTCACCCCGCCTGTGAGTTAGGCATAGGGGAACAATCTTTTAGTGTTGATCTGATTCCTTTTAAATTAGGGGAGTTTGATGTAATTTTGGGAATGGACTGGCTATCTAGCAATGATGCTCAGATAGACTGTAAGGGGAAGAAAGTTAAGTTAAAGATCCCAGGAAAGAAAGAAGTCATATTTAGAGGAATGAGGCAGACGCAGAAATTTTTGACTATGGCCCAGGCCAGAAGGATGCTACGAAAAGGAAATGAGGCTTACCTAGCCTATGTGGTGGACATGCAGAAGGAGGTGCCCAACTTACAAGATATTCCGGTAGTCAACGAATTTGAAGACGTATTCCCACAAGACCTTCCGGGATTACCACCCGATAGAGTGATTGAATTTGCTATTGAGTTGGCCCAAGGGACGACGCAAGTTTCAAAAGCACCTTACCGGTTAGCCCCATTAGAAATGAAGGAATTAGCTACCCAATTGCAGGAACTTTTGGATAAGGGAATGATAAGACCCAGCGTGTCTCCGTGGGGAGCACTAGTGTTATTTGTTAAGAAGAAGGATGAGAGCATGAGGCTATGCATCGACTATCGAGAGTTGAACAAGCTAACCATAAAGAACAGGTACCCGTTACCTAGAATAGATGATCTGTTCGACCAGCTAAAGGATGCTGTTTATTTTTCCAAGATTGACCTGAGAACTAGATATCACCAACTAAAGATTAAACCCGAAGATATTCCCAAGACAGCGTTCCGTAACAGGTATAGGCACTATGAGTTCTTGGTAATATCCTTTGGATTAACCAACGCCCCAGCGGCTTTCATGGACTTAATGAACAGAGTATTCAAGAAGTACTTGGACAAGTGTGTGATAGTTTTTATCGATGATATTTTAATCTACTCAAGGACTGAGGCAGAGCATGCAGAGCATTTGAGGATAGCTCTAGGAATACTCAGAGAGGAACATTTATATGCCAAATTCTCGAAGTGTGAATTCTGGCAGAATGAAGTACAGTTTTTAGGACATGTGATCAATAAAGAAGGAGTATTGGTCGACCCCTCCAAGATAAAGGCGGTCTCAAATTGGGAAAGGCCAACCACACCCACAGAGGTAAGGAGTTTCATAGGATTGGCCAGCTACTATCGTAGATTTGTACAGGACTTTGCGAAGATCGCAACCCCTTTGACACGACTTACTCGTAAGACAGAGAAGTTTGAATGAACGGAGAAATACGAGAACAGTTTTCAGGAATTAAAGAAAAGGTTGGTAATGGCCCTGATATTGGCATTGCCAGACGGAAAAGGAGATTTTGTGATATATAGTGAGGCGTCGCACAAAGGATTAGGGTGTGTGCTTATGCAGCACGGTAAAGTGATTGTGTATACATCGAGACAACTGAAGGAATACGAGATTAGATATCCTACTCATGACCTTGAGCTCACAGCAATTGTTTTTGCCCTAAAAATTTGGAGGCACTACTTGTATGGAGAGAAGTGCGAGATTTTCACAGACCATAAGAGCCTCAAGTACATATTTACGCAGAAAGAGCTCAACATGCGCCAGAGGAGATGGTTAGAGCTAATCAAGGACTATGATTGCGAGATTCTCTATCATCCGGGGAAAGCCAATGTGGTGGCTGATGCCCTTAGTAAAAATGAAAAACTCGGAATGATAATGACTTCGGAAGAATTGATAAAGGATTTCGAGAGGATGGAAATAGAAGTAAAGGTAACCGGAACTGAAAAGCTGTTTGAAATCTCAATGCAACCAGAGTTATTGGAAAAGATCAGATTGTGCCAAGAGAAAATAATGAATGAAGGCAGAGAGTCAATGACTGGAGAAGAGATCCATACTGAGAAAGATGATAAAGGGCTGATGAGGTACTCCTACCGGATTTGGGTTTCGAACGTTCAAGAGCTTAAAGATGAGATTTTGGATGAAAGCCATAGTTCAAGGTATTCCATTCACCCGGGAAGCACCAAGATGTATAGGGATTTGAAGGAATATTACTGGTGGCCCAACATGAAGAGGGACGTAGCAGAATGGGTAAGCAAATGTTTGACTTGCCAAAGAGTAAAGGCAGAGCACCAGAGACCCAGCGGACTTTTACGACCCCTGGAGATTCCTGAATGGAAATGGGAACAGATAGCCATGGATTTTGTTGTCGGCTTACCAAGGACGAAAGCCAACCATGATGCCATATGGGTGATTATAGACCGACTGACAAAGTCAGCTCATTTCATTTCTATCAATGAGAGATACACAGTCAATAGACTGATGGACATTTACCTTAAGGAAATAGTGACGCGATATGGAGTCCCAGCGTCCATTGTCTCAGACCGAGACCCCAGGTTCAACTCCAGATTTTGGAGGAGCTTTCAAGAATGTGCGGGGACCAAGTTAAATATGAGTACCGCTTACCATCCCCAGACGGATGGGCAGAGTGAAAGGACCATCCAGACACTAGAGGATATGTTGAGAGTCTGTGCAATAGACTTTAAAGGAAGTTGGGATGATCACTTGTCGTTGATCGAATTTTCTTATAACAATAGCTTTCATGCTAGCATCGGAATGCCGCCTTATGAGGCCCTATACGGAAGAAGGTGTCGATCTCCGTTATACTGGGATGAAGTAGGAGAGCGGAAGATGCTCGGACCCGAAGTGGTCCAAAGGACCAAAGACATAGTGGATCTCATCAGAGGACGGCTGGTAGCAGCCCAAGACAGACAGAAGAAATATGCAGACCTAGCCCGAAAGGACAAGGAGTATGGAGTAGGGGACTTAGTAATACTAAAAGTATCCCCTTGGAAGGGGTTAATGAGATTTGGAAAGAAAGGAAAACTAAGCCCAAGATACATTGGATCTTTTGAGATACTAAGATGGATTGGGAAGTTGGCTTACGAGCTAGCCTTACCCTCGAACCTACAACAAGTTCATAATGTGTTCCATGTGTCAATGCTAAGGAAGTATCATCGGGATGCCAGACACAAGTGGAGTACGAGCATGTGGATATGCAACCAGATCTGACTTACGTGGAGAAACCAGTAAAGATTATGGACAAGAAGGAGCAGATGCTTCGGAACAAAGTGATTAAGCTAGTCAGATTGCTATGGCAGAATCATAATGTGGAAGAATCAACTTGGGAACTAGAGAGCGCAATGCTAGAAAAGTACCCCCATTTGTTTTCTATTTGATTCCGGGACGGAGTCCTTTTAAGGAGGGGAGACTGTAATAACCCCAAAATTTTGAACTTTTTGTAACCCTTATGAATAGTGTTTTTGCTGATATTGCTGAACAAGAAAAATTTTCATGCCACACTATGTAGGGGTTCTTTTATGGATATTCTGAGATTTTATTGGTACTCTATATGATATATAAGTGTATGTAAAGATCGTCAGAATCCAAATTTGAACCTTTTGATTTTTCCCGAAAATCCACCAAATATCGAAAGAATTGAGTATAAGGTAACATGATGAAAAGGATTTAAATTCAAGGATTTTAATAGAGGATCATAAAAAGGAATATAATGTATTGAGAAAGGTTAAGTGAACCTAAGTAATATGATCTCGGGTATGATCCCTCAAATGATAAACGAAAACGAAAGTTAAGCGAACCGTATAACAGATCAGCGGTCATTAGCCAAATGATTAAAAGCTAATCAAAGCGATTAGTGGGGATGATGTCATCAAACCAATGAGAAGAGGACAAAGGAGGGAGGGTGACATCACATGGTGACATAAGCATGACCAAGCAAGTGTGTTGTTGGTTGAATTAGAACCACACAAAAATTACCATGGTAAAAAGGTAACAAAATAAAACAAATCAAAAAATTAACCAACCAAAATAAATCAAAGCAAAACACAAAATCATTTCATTTCTTCATCCAAGGAGCTCTCGGCTTTTCCTTTTTCTTCAAAGCAAGAAAATCAAAAATCAAGTTCCAAGCATTGTTAAATCACAAGGTAATTATCTAAGACTCCTTATGCATAGTTATGGATATCCTATAAGTTTGAGCTCCTAAATCATTCACAATCTCTTACTAAAAATCATGGAAGAAGATGGTGAATAGTGTTTTTCAAGAACTAAAATTTTTGTTTTTGAAGTTTTGTTTAGTTTAAGCTTGGATAAGGACTTTAAGGGTGATTCCAAGCCATTCTCTTGATTCTCCACTCTCCAAGGAAGGTATAACCCCTCCAAACCCTAACTTTATTTGAGTAATTAGGTTTATTTTTGTTGATTTTAATTCATGGGAGGCTTGCTTGTTGTGAATGAGGAGATTAGTTAGTTTTGTGAAGTTTTGGAGTTGTAATTCTTGGATTGTTGATTAATGAACTTAAGTGTAGTTAAATTCAAGTTTAAGAATAAGTATAAATTGTTAATGTTGAGTTGTTGGGGCTTTTATGATGTAATATGGATGGAGTTTTTATTGGGTTGTGATTGTGGATTGATTGTGGGTTGAATTGGAGTGTTTTAAATTTGGGTAATCGCGTAAACATAGCCGTCGTAATGTCCGATTTACTTTAGGCTGTTTTTGTTCTTAACATTAGGACCCGTGAGATCACTGATAGGTTTTGACCATTGGCATGATTAGATAGTTCATGTTACGAGCTTCGTTTTGATATGTAGTTCGTTTGATTCCGATGTACGGTTTAGGAGAAACGGCCGTTTTAAGTAACGACGTTTCGCGAATGAATCATTACCCCTCGCCTTACTTTGAAACATAGGTTAAAGACCTAAAATGACTAATTGGAGTATGAACCATTTATGTAAAGTGTGTTGGGCAGTTGGTAAGACACTCGCGAAAGAATCGCCTTAAAACTTGTAATGGTTAATTTATTAAAAATGGTGGAGCCGAGGGTACTCGAGCGACTTAAGAGAATCATTAAGCGCAAAGCGAGCGTTATAGTCTAAATTGGTTAAAGTATAGATTTATGAGTGACTTTGGTTTAATTCCAACTTATATGTTGTTTATAGGTTACCAGAATCGTCCCAAGCCATTTATAACCCCCAGTCGCTCAGGCAAGTTTTCTATCCGTTATACTGTTGTTGTGATGTACACATTTGTACATGCATTATCTTGTGATAGATGCATAATGGTTATTTAGCAAATTCTTGGGATATATTGTAGCATGTGATATGGTATATATGCATGCCTGTTTCGTATTCTTGATACATATATCTGTTGATTCAGTTGATAATACCTATGCTAGATATAAGCGGTAATTTGCATATACCCTTAGTATAGGGGACCCAAAGGTGAACTTTTTCAAAAACCGGGAGTCGAGGCTCCCGAGTATAATATATATATATATTTATATATATATATATGAATAGTTTTCAAAACTATGAATCGAATAAGGTTTATTCCATAACTTTATTTTATTAATGAATATTATTTTGAATATTCATTCGAGGGCTTATGACCCCGTTTATTTTATTATTGAATATTATTTTGAATATTCATTCGAGGGCTTATGACCCAGTTTATTTTATTAATGAATATTATTTTGAATATTCATTCGAGGGCTTATGACTCCGTTTATTTTATTAGTGAATATTATTTTGAATATTTCTTCGAGGACTTATGACTCTGATTATTTACTAAATATTATTCTTTATTTTATTAAAGAATAATGTGTCAATAATCAAACTTACTTTTGATTATTCAAATAAAGATATTACTTACGTATGAGTACATCTTTGGTTATTTAAGATTCTTTTCAAGTATAAGTTTTACAACTTCTACTTCAATTATTTTTATAAAGATTATTCTTTATGGGAATATTATTTAAATAATAATATTCATATATTTTCTAATATATTGGGAGTGATTTATTTTATTAAATCAGCATTACTCCAAACATCCTTAAAAATGTTTGCGACCCTTCAAAATGATTTTTAAAAGTTAGAGCGGATCCCAAAAACTCATTTTTATTTATTTAAGATCTTCCTTTCAAAGGGGATTTAAATATTCGCTCAAAACCTGAGGGATCCGGCTCTGTGGTATGTTTTATATTCGCAACAAGGTTGTTATTTTGATAAAAGAATTTTGATTACTTACCCAATACTCGGGAAGTAGAATTCTTGGAACAAGTTAATCCATTAACAGGCATCGCCTGGGAAATATCGGTGAGTTTTCCTTTCCAACTAGATACGACTTCTTGGTGGAGCCGTATCAACAAGTTTCTACTTGGGGAAAGTGGGGACGAGCTTTACGTTTCAGACTCATGGATTTCATCTGAACTAGGAGTGGCGTAAGTGGTCGAGTGGCGCCGGCCCATCCTAATTATATTGGCCCAAATGGCCTGGAAGTTCCGCAAGATGGTACATTCCTTAGAAGTCCAGTGTTCGGTTGACAAGTAAATCCGACAGGTTCTCCTCTACATGTAGAAAATGGTGGGTTTATACTACTGCGACTGATCATCGTAAGTGGTCTTCCTGGCACGACAAACTCCCGTAATGAGTTCATCATCCAGTTGGACAATTCTGCAACACTACCCAGAGCATTTCGATCAAAAGGCTACGAATGGGTGGTTGCCGAAGCTTTGACAAAGTCAAATAGTTTTAATGGTGTTCCCATTGAATGAAGTATCTCGTAACTTCATTTCCTTTAAAAATATTTCAAATATTGAATCTATTCAAGACTTAACTTGTGTTCTCATCTAGGGGATGACCTTTTGAAACTTATTATACATTGAACAATAGTAGTTCAAGTAGATTTCTAAAAATGATATAAGTATAGTGAAGTATTTGGTAACTTCATCCCTTGTTTTTGCTTATATCCAGTAAGTAATTACCTTACATTTGATAAAGGATTCTAGTAAGTTATCCATTGAGATACTTGCATTGTTGTTACACTATATATTATCTTGCGAGCTGTAATGCTCACTCTTGCTTCATTTCTTCATCACACAACAACAGTTAGGAAAGATGGCCAGACTCAAGCAGACCCAGCGCAAGCGCGTGGGAAGCGTCCTGCGTCTTCCCGTTGATGTTGTAGCTGCTATAGCTGCAGAGGTAGATCTATTGGTAGATCAGGCATTCTACTTTTGGGAACCAAATATTGTATAGTTATAACTTGTGGCAGATAATGGCAATTAACTATAAATTTATCAAGTAATCATTTTGGGTTGTAATAACTCTTAAATTGTGGATTTAAGGACTTGTACTTATTTCAATTTCATCTCTGAGACTATAACGGGTTGTGGTGTGTGTTAGTGTGGGGTCACAACATAAGGTTATTTATTATTAATTAAGTGAAGTGATATTGTGGAAAGAAAGACCGTGACGACCCGGATCCCTGACCCCGGATCTGGGGGTGTTACAAATGCCTTACAAATCTAACTACATTCCAAAGTACATTGATCAAACTGAATATGCTGTTGATATTCCTATTTGAGGAGTCAAGTTAGAAATGAGTCTAGGGATTAAAGTTTTAACCTTTAGTCGTGATGGAAATATTATTGGATTTCTGAAGCTGGATGATCTATCTCTTGGAAATTTAAAATTACATGATCTCAGGGATGCCATATATCAGAATGATGAATCAACGGATGAACTGAAAGAACGTAAACAGAGGATGCAATGGTATTTGTATGTAATGGAAGAAAATATGCTAAGGAAGTTTCTTAAAGATTTTCCAGACTGTTTTAGAGTTCAAAATGAAGAGTAAAGTCTGATATTCACTGAAGTAAGAATGAATATGTTTACTTGATTTCTGCATTTAGATAGTTTTGACATCATCCATTGGAACTTGTGTATATTTCCAAAATGCACAAGTTGGAGAGATTGTTAGATATAATTGTTGATATCTGGACATAAACTATCAGAAGTTCTTATCAGGATTTATATTAGTATTTACTGAAGAGTGATGTCATCAGTACTTATATCGGTACTTGATGATCAGCAAATGATGTCATTAGGATTTGTCACCTCCTTAGATATTTGAGGAGGAAAAGGAAAGCAGGAATTCAAGGCGGTGAAGGACTTTATCTCAGAAACAATCATACATGGATATGTAATAGGTTTCCCTACTGTACTAGAATAAGATTCCTTATTGATTGTGTAGTTATGCTCTATATAAAGCACATATTAGGTTCATGCTATAAGCATTGCAAACATTATTATATCATTCGCAAAACCTAGCAGCTCTCAAGAATATTTGTTCATCCTTTTGAGAGAGTACGTTTGTAATAAGTTTTTATTTGTTAATATAAAAACTGTTGATTATGTTAAAGCTTTGTCGAATTAATTGCAGAACTTGTATTCACCCCCCCCCCTCTATAGTTAATTACGGACCTAACAAAGCATGATTTTGACTTGATCTGGAAAGCGAATCATGTCGTATTTGTAACCAAATTGACTCTCATGAAGAGCTCTATCAGTTTATATCATCAAATCATATCTCAGGTTAGCGAATTTAAAATTTTGATTTTAGGGTTCATGGGTCGAATTGGGGCTTTTTGTTTTAGGGGTTATTTTTTTGTTTTGATAATTGGTATAGCTTCCTTGCATCATTTGAAATCGATTTATGTATCTTTTTGAACCAAACGATTCCCGGAAGTTGTTAGTCGAATTCAAGACTTTTTTCAAAATTTTGAATTGAGTTTATGAGTTTTATGTTGATTATTAGATGAGTATGATTATATGGATAGATTGTATATCGGATAAGTTTTGATTTAACATGAGGATCGTTGAGTTTGGACTCGGTTTTGTGCGAATCCATTTTTCTTGCATTTTTTCGATTAATCCGCCGGAAAAACTTTGAGTATTGACCGGAGAATGGATTTCTGGGATTGTTGTGATTAACAGAAGCTTGATTCATTTGCTGCAAGTGATTGGAATGAATACAAACGGAAAACCAGATCGATCCGTGTGGTTTCGGCTGTCAATCGAGGTTGGCCGGAACTGCAAGGGGTTGCCGGATTGTTTCTTGAATCCACCTGGCGACCCGGCGGTTCTTGGCGACCCGTTTGTTGACCCAAAATCAGACCCAGTTTCGATCCATTTTTCCCCAATTCAGTTTTCCAAATTATGTTCTTGAAAATTCTATTTTAAAATAATTCAAAATTCTTATTTTAAATTCTGAAATTCATTTTAAATTTAAAATAATTTTGTTAATTATTTTTAAAATAATTAACTGAATTATTTAATTCTAGAAAATTATTTTCTTTAATATTCCCAAAAATCTAAATTTGATTTATTATTTATAATTTATTTTAATTAATTATTAAAGGATTTAATTAATTGATTAATTCGTTAAATTAATTAATTTTATCTATAAATAGTTAAATAAAATATAATTATTTATAATTAAGCCAAATAATGATTTAAAAACCATTTTAGGCTTTTAAAAATATATAGAGGTATTTAAAATTTAATAATAATTATTATTAATTGAATTATTCTTATTTTATTCATAATACATAGACTGTTCGTCCGTTTAATACGAAACGAATGCGTCTAGACTCAAAAAAAATATTATGCTTCTTTCAAAAATACTTTCGAGACATAAAATCTTTCACTTCGAAAGGTCACTTAATTTTGCAAACGTTTTTGAGTCGCGTAATTATGAAAAAAATCGTATTTCGACTCGGTTTCAACTTTAAACACATCGAGTCAAATGTTTTGATGAACAGAGTTATATGTTATATGAAATTTGTGATATGTGCCTTATCTGTTTACGTGTTATGTAAATTATGAGTCCGCAAGTCTATTAAATTTCATATAATTAAATGTTATCCTTATCTGTACTATCGGATGGGTAGACAATAAGGACAAACGTATAATAGATAATTAGATATTGTCAGTTAATTGAAATAGTATCTTTTATGATAGATACACATAGTTCGAGGTATTCACATCCAGACAATGATAGTAGAAGTAAATCCAGACCATGTGTGGTAAAAAGATGAGTAGATACAGAGTAGAGATGAGCATAGAATGGTGATTGAAAATTAGAAAGCGGATCAATTGAGGAAAGTATTTTTTCACTATTCTAAATTCAGAATAGTTAAATGTTTTAATATTTTACTGCAGTTACTCTTAATTATGTAAGTACCTTTTATTCTTGTTCCTTATTATTATTTGTGATCTCTTGAGCAAATACCTATTGTTCTAGGTTATTTGCGAACCCTGAATCATGATGTTTTCAAATCAAAATGATTTAACATCAAAATACTCTACGGACTGGATGGTTATGATAAGGGCCAGAGATGCCTGGACCCTATATTTATTGAGGCCATAGTGCCTGGGTACCCGATATGACGTGGGTCTATACAGATGGGCATAAGTCCGTACTATACCTGACTGATCAACAGGTTATAGTACTGTATTGACTCTGGTGTCCAGTCTAATTTATTGTCGATCGCCATTAACGACATTCCTTTTTGGAAAGTTTTATATTTAAAAAACCGAACAAAGAATTGATTCAGAAGATGAATTAGGGAACTGTTTGTTGATTTTCTTTATCTATGATTGAAGGCTAATAAAGGAGGATGTTTTATTTGCTCAACTGTTTAAATAAATAAACATGTTGTTAGGAATATGTTTTGAACTTGATGATAAGTTAAATAAAATACCTTAATAGATTTAAGTTAGTGTTTTTGTAGCTCTTGACGGATGTTCTAATATAGTCCCGACAGATGATCTTTATAGTCCCAACGGATGACAACTGAACATCCATCGACAGTGTAGCTTATGTAACAATAAGTATTGCAGCACATTTCCATAAACAACAATGTTCTTAGTCTAGTAGATTATGTAGGATTCTCTGAGTCATGTTGACTACTAGATTGATATATAGAATATGTTGGCTAATTGTTAATATGAGATTTCTGGTGATTCTGTATAAGTGAAATGGAGTCAACTGACAGAAAGGCTTCCAACGGATGATCTACAAAGACTACTGACGGATAATCAACAAGGCTCCCGACGGATGATTAACATAGTCCCGACGGATGATCATAATTTAAAAAGAGCAGTGGACAATGATAACACAGTCACATGCGTTGGGTGTTTGTAAATGGAATGTGGCAGCCTAATTACAGGCTTTAGAGAATAAAGAAGCATTACCATTTCCATGCAATTATGAAGATATTCAAAGATGCTGGAATAGAGTAGTGAAACAGCATGGAGTTAGACAAGAAATAGTTTGTCTTATTATCTTGTCTTACTTTCATGTAACTTGGCAATATATAAACCAAGTGCAGCAAGTAGAACTAAGAACTAAGTAAGCATAATTTTCAGAGAGATAAAAAAAGCTGTATCAGTTAAGAATTTCTTTGTAAGTTTGTTAGTTCACTTGTAAGAAGCTGTGTGTTATTCAAGCATCACAGAGTTCTCATACTAATATATATCTCTGGTGGATAAGTTCAAATCCACCAGAAAGTTTTAAAGCTTTGTGTTTTATTACTTTCTGTTTTGATTTCAATTCAAGTTTCATTCTGCACTTCTTGCAAAATCAAACCCTGTTTTATATATTAAGTAAGAACAGTCTTAAAGTTTGAAAAAAGGAGCCAGAGTTACATTCAACCCCCTTATGTAATTCTTTTTGCATTGTTTGGGAATAACAATTTGTATCAGAGCAAGCTTTGAAGTACAAAGAGTGTAAAGATCATAATAATCAACAAGATGAACAAAAAGGATGTTGGAGTGAAAATTCCATTTCTGGACAAAGACAACTATCACCACTGAAATGTGAAGATGCACCTACATCTTCTCTCTCAAGATGAAGCTTATGTGGACTGCATTGAAAAAGGTCCTCATGTCCCTATGAGAGCTGCTACAGGAAATGAACCATCAGTTCCAAAGCCTAGGCATGAGTGGTCTGATCCAGACATTGAACAAGTCAGGAAAGATAAGAAGGCCATGAACATATTGTTTAATGGTGTTGATGGTGATATGTTTGAAAAAATTATAAACTGTAAAACAGCTAGAGAGGTTTGGGACACAATTCAAATTATTTTTGATGGTACCGAGCAAGTCAGGGAGAACAAGATGCAACTCTTGATTCAGCAATATGAGCATTTTCACTATGAAGAAAGTGAATCATCCACTGATATTTTTAGTAGATTTCAAAAACTACTGAATGCTCTCAAGTTGCATGGAAGGGTCTATCAAACAAAAGACTCAAACCTTAAATTCCTTAGATCTCTGCCAAAGGAATGGAAGCCCATGACAGTCTCTTTAAGAAACTCTCAAGATTACAGGGAATTCACCTAGGAAAGACTGTATGGAATTCTAAAGACCTATGAGCTTGAAATAGAGCAAGATGAAAGGATGGAGAAAGGAAGGAAGAAATGAGGATCCATTACACTAGTTGTCGAGCTAGAGAAGGAAAAGGAGATGAAGGTTGAAGTTGTGGAATCTGCATCAAACTCAAAGGTTTGTGAGAGCAAGGGTAAAGGGATGGTAGCTGAAAATGAAGAACAATTAAGCCAAGATGAATGGATGATATAGATGAGCATCTAGAATTCTTATCCAAGAGATTTGCCAAGCTCAAATTCAAGAAGAATTTTGGAGCAGCTAAGCCAAACAGAAACATGGTTGATAAATCAAAATTCAAGTGTTTCAAATGTGGCTTGGCAGGTCATTTTGCGAGTGAATATAGAAAGCCTGATTCTGGTAAAAAGAAGTTTGAGCCTGTTGATTACAAGCAAAAATATTTTGAGCTGCTCAAACAAAAAGAAAGGGCTTTTATCACACAGGAGAATGACTTGGCTGTAGATGGATTGGATGAAGATGAAGAAACAGGCTTTGTTAACCTAGCCCTAATGGCCAAATCAGATGAAAAAGAGACCAGCTCATCAAGCAATCAGCTAATCACAACTTACCTAGCACATTTATCTAAAGCTGAGTGTAATGATGCAATAAATGACATGTCTACTGAACTATATCACCTGCTTTTTACTGTTAAGTCTCTCACCAAAGAAAACAGTAAAATTAAGGAGAATAATGTGTTTTTAAGTGAGAGGAATAATGTGCTAGAGACTCAATTCATTGAGTTTGAAAAATTGAAATTAGAATGCAAGGTTCCTAAGGATGAACTAACAGAATCCTTAAAGAAAGAGGAGATTTTAAGAAAGCAACTTGAACGAGAACAGGAAGTGATTAAGGCATGGAAATCATCTAGGGATGTCCATACTCAAATCACTAAAGTTCAAGGTATAGAGTCTTTTTGTAATGCATCCTGGAAAAAGAATAAAGAGAAGCTGGATTCCAATTTGGTTGAAGGACTTTCAACAGATGTGGACTCGACGGATGATGAAAATTATCCGTCGAATAATCAAAAGGATTATCCGTCGAAAGACAGTGAGCCACATCCGTCGAATGGCAGTAAGCCAGCTAGCAAAGCAAAGCTAGCTAAGTTGTATAATAAATATGGATCAATTTCTAAAAACTTTGTTCCAGGAGAATCAAGTCAAGTGAGGAAAGAAAAGAGAGTTAATGTTGGGCATCTATCTATCAAAAAATTACATGACATATTAGAAAAGATTGAGGTTAAAACAGAATTAAAAAGAAAAAAACAATAGAAATGGGAATGTAGGGATTAAAAAACATAACAACTACACACCTGATAAATATGCTCCAAGAAAAATCTGTCAAGTGTGGTAGTGTTAATCATTTGTCTGTTAATTGCAAACTTGCTATGCCTACTCCCATGTCTGCACCTTCTTCTTTTCCCAACATGACTTCCATGTCTACAATGCCTATGAATGTTTTTTCTACACAGAATATGAATGCAAAGTTTGCTAACATGTCATTTGCACCTAATCCTTATTATGCTGTATTTAGTATGCCTCAAATGTCATTTATATAATAACCCCAATTTTTGGAATTTTTGAAACACTGATGAATAGTAACTTTTTGCTGATGATGCTGATTAAGGAAAATTATCAGACCACACTATATAGGAGTACTGTTATGGAAATTCTGAGATCGTATTAGTATTCCATAAAGTAAATGAGTGTATGTAAAGATCGTCAGAATGCAAATTCGAACACTTTGATTTTTTCCCGAAAATCCACCAGATACCGAAAGGATTAAGTATAAGGTAACATAATTAAAAGGATTTTATTTAAGGATTATAGCAGAGGATCATTAAAGGAATATAAGATATTGAGAAAGGTTTAAGGGAACCCAAGTAATAAGATCCCGGATATGATCCCTCAAACGACGAACGAAAATGAAAGTTAAGAGAACAGTATAACAGATAAGCGGTCATTAGCCAAGTAATTAAGCATTAATCAAAGGGATTAGGGGAGGATGATATCATCCAACCATAAGGATTGAACAAGTGTCCTTGTGATGATGTAATCAAAGTGAGATCATCACTTTATTAAAGCAAACGTAAAGATATTTTGAAAGGTTAATTTTCAACCAAGCATTTCATTTCATTCAAAAAAAAATCAACCAAGCAACATTTCATTTCTCTCCCCCATTTCCAAGCTTCTTGCTCTCGACCAAAATAATACCAGCAACTGCCATATCTCCTTCAATACTCACTCAAATATTGGGTTCTATAGCTCGTTGGAAAGGTATGGAGATGGCCTACAACTCTTGTTCACAAGTCTTGTCCAAATAATCAGGTAAGACCCTCATATTTACAGTTCTGTAAATCGGACTAATTGTAACTCCAAAAGTTCTAACTCATTTCTTGAACTCCTTCGCAAGTTTGAACATGATAAATATAGATCAAAGATCTATTAAGGATTAAAATCTCTTGTAAGTGGTTTACGGATCTAAGGAAGGTATAAACTTTAAACCCTAGCTTTGATTTTATGATTCCATTAAGTTTTATTGAAGCATTGTTAGTATTAAGGCTTGATCTTTGATTTTAAGTAGTTTTGGTGGATTTGTATTGGATTTGAATATTGGGTCTTTGATTGGTTGGATAAATTGGTAAAACTTGGAGTTGGGGACTGAGTTTGTAGTATTATGGTTGAATATTGTTGCTTTGGTGGTTGTGAGTGAATTGATGAGGATTTAGAATGGTAATCATTTTGGGAATCTCGTAAATATAACAGTCGTAATGCTTGTTTTCCTTATACTGTTTTACATGAAACTTTAGGACCCGTAAACTCAATTTAAGCTTCTGACCTTTACCAGTTTTAGATAGTTCATGTTACGAACTTCGTTTTGATATGTCATTCGCCTAAATCCGAGTTACGAGTGATGAGAAATGACCATATTAAGTAATAGTGTTTCGCGAGCGAACCCCGAAACCTCGAGTAACTTTGAGACCATAATTGAGACTTTTAAATGATTAATGGAAACATGACACAATTATGTAAGGTGGATTAGGCAGTTGGTAAAGTACTCGTGAAAGAGTCGCCTTAAAATTCATAACGGTTAATTTATTAAAATTGGTGGAGCCGAGGGCACGCAAGTGATTAACGCAAATTGTTAAGCCTATAAGCGACCGTAAGCGACCGTTAGGGTATGAGTGAGTTTTGACTAGTTTATTAAGCGACCGTGGTCTAATCACGGCTTATGTTATTGTTCATAGGTTACCGGACCCACTCTAAGCTTAAGTCTACCCCGGAACACTCAGGCAAGTTTTCTACCCGTATAACTGTTGTTGTGATGTATATATGTATATGCATTATCTTGCGATAAGTGCATGATTGTTATTATCCAATCTTGTGCTATATTAGAGCATGTTGATATGATATATATGCATGCCTGTTTCATTATCTTGATATCTTGTTATCGATTCAATTGCTTATAAACTACATAATACCTATGCTAGAGATTATAAACTACATAATACCTATGCTAGAGATAAGCAGTAGTTGCGTATACCCTTAGTATAGGGGACCCAAAGGTGAACATTTTTCTAAACCGGGAGTCGATGTTCCCGAGTATAATATATGTATATATATATATAGTTTTCTATAACAATTAATCGAATAAGGTATATTCGATGGTTTTGAATAATAATCAAACTTATTTTCGATTATTCAAATAAGGATCGTACTTTCGTATAAGTATATCTTTTGTTATTTATTATTCGTTTCAAGTATGAGTTTTAAAACTTTTACTTTCTTAGGTCACACAAACTGTAGAAGGGGGTTGAATACAGTGTATATTACAATCAAATTGAATTAAGAACACAAGTATGAAACACAGAATAATCTTATTAATAAAACAGTATTGCAATGTAACCGTTCTCTCTCAGTGATGAACAAATATCACGAGAGCTGCTAGGGTTACAATGAATAATATTCTCGATTATGATAACACATCTAGTGTAAACCCTATGCTGTGTTTATATACCACACAGTTACAAGATAATCTTCTAATTGATATCAAATATAAGTCTGCATCCTAAAATATATCAATTAGTTATCTTTTTCTCCAAGTCTTCTATTCTTCATAGAATTCTTCTCCATGCATATCTCTTCTTGTTTTAGTCTTGATAGTCTTTCCTTTCAATCAACAGCCTTCCTTATCTGAAAGTCTTCTTAACTCCTGATATTATCTCCTGATGAATATCTTCTGATATCTTAAGTTCTGATAACTTAAATTCTGATATCTTAAGTTCCCACTTCAGTATAAGTACTGATTTCCAGTTAAGTCCTGATTTGTCATGTTAGTCAAGATCTGAAAACTAAACAAAAATCATTATTAGACATGACAACACAAATATATCTAACAATCTCCACCAACTTGTAAATTAGCATAATATACAAGTTCAATAGATATTTGATGATGTCAAAAACATTAAGTACAAATGCATATGAGAATTTGACTAGATAACTACAACTCACAGTCCTTGTAGCTTTTACCATTCTTAAAGTCTGATATCAGCTTTAGCCTGTATATCCTTCAAAATTTAATAGTTGTAGTCCTTGACTTGGCTTTAGTGTTTGATCTCTTGAATGTCAGGAGTTGTTCTGAGATAGTTCTTCAAAAGAGTTCTCTCAGCATATTCAAGTTCATTTATCATCCTCCTTTTAGCATCATTAGGTTCAACTATATCTTCTCCTGTCTGAAAGATAGCAGCCCTGAGATCATTAATCTTTGCTTTCCTTATTTCCTGATCCAGTCTGATCAGATAAGCTTTGTTAGACTCCAGATTAAATTCAACACCCATAATACCCAGAAATGTAGTGATCTTGGCGGTATTAGGCTTCATCTCAACTAATTCACCATTGTGAGCTCTGTACTTTGGATAGTATGGTATGTCAGACTTTACAGAGTAAAGTTTCTTCTGCCTTTGAATATCAGATTTTAAGTAACTAGCAGCACCATCTGTTGACTTGTTCTTCACTTGAAGTAGAAATAAAACATGTTGCAGTTCTTCATAATACTTCAATCAAATTGCATCATTTCTTATCTGGAATACTCTCCCATCTGTCTAAAATAAAACATTATGTCTTCTTTCATCTTGGAATTGTAAGCCATCTGTACAGACTCCAATTGATTTAGTCTTTCTGGAGTTGCCCCTACTCTTGGTTCAGAAAGAGATGTAGGATCTAAAGTAGAGTTGTTTACTCTCTTCTCATCAGCATTACCTAGTCCTGTTTTATCTCTAGCTTCCTACCCTTGGAGCAATCTACCCTTAAAAACATTTGTTGAAGTCTTCATAGATTGAGCAGATTGTTGAGCTTTAGTAAATCCAGGTAGTAGAATTTTTGAAGGTTTAACATGAGCAATGTCAGAGGTTTCCTTTTCTTCTGATGTCAAGAAAACTCGAGCTCTGTCAGAGGTTGCTTGAATATTGCTTTTCTTGTTCAAAATTAGACTTGTATCTTCATCAGAGTTTGCTTCTAGATCCATAGTTGACATATATATCTTTACAGGTTCATCAACTTTTGCCTTATCCTTGAATCTAGGATCAACTTCCACCTGTGATTTGGACTTGGCCTTAGATGCCTCAGTATCTGTCCATTCTTTCATCACAATGCCCTTAGGCTTAGGTGGTTTCTTTGCTATGACTTGAGCTTTAGACTTTGACTTAGAATTGTCATTTTCAGCTTTCAGTCTAATCTCTTCTTCCTTCAGACTTTCAATATCCATGCCTCGATTGTCCTTTAGGAACAGCCTTTTGGAGATCTTTTCATCAAGTTTCAGAGTTTGTTCATCAGAACTTATCCTTTTACCAGTATTAGAACTTGTTCTTTGACTTGTAGTTCTGGCTTTGCTTGATAAAGAACCTCTGACTTGACTTAGACCTCTACTTCTTTCAGAGTTTCCCTAGTCTTCATTATCATCATCCTTACCCTTCAGTGGTTGATCAGTTTTGCATTTGGACTTAATCACTTTCTCCCCCTTTTTGGCATCATCTGGTAGAAGCAGGGAGACAAGTAATTCCACAGAGTTTTGGATTTCATTGAGTTGGTCTTGTTGAGCAGCTTGATTATTTAAAATATCAGATAGTTGAGCTTGCTGCTGTTCTTGAGTCTTTTCTATATACCCTATATGGTCAAAGGCTGGCTGAAAAAACCTTTTCTTGTCCAATTTGACATTCATGTGTTGCTGAATCAGTGTTTCTTGAATTTTGTTCACCTTGGATTGAGTTATTGAGTGTTGACCTTGAAGGTTCCTGGTACTCAATGCAGTAACTCTGAGCTGTGCTTTGAAGTCATCATTCATCAGCATCTCATCAGCTTTAGCCAGGTGCTCAGCAAGAATATTTGCAGTAGGAACAAAATCAACTTTGTTCCACTCCTTAATCCATTCTTTTCCTCTGGAGGTTTCACTCCAAGGTACTGGTGCATCCTCCCTCACAAATTTTTTAATCAAATCAGCTTTATCAACTGTTTGTAAAGGTGCATGTCCTGAAGGACCAGCTGCATCAGCATTTTCATTTGTAGCAGCTTCACCAGTATTTTCAGCATTTATTTCAACAAAACTTGCAGAATCTTCAGTATCAGCATCTTTTGATAGAATAATTATATGTGAAGCAATAGAAGATTCATCTACGTTGACATCAACATCTAGAAGTGGAGTTGTTGATGGAGTTTGCTGAGGAATGGTTGGAGCTTCTAAGTACAGAACCTCAGGCACATTCAAGTTGTGAATATCTATTTCAGCACTTGTACCTGGATTATCAGCATGTACTTAATCAATGATAGGAGACACAGGATGTGTAGGCATGTGTTCTTGAGTATTCTCTGGCTCTTGAATAGGAGATTTGTGAGCTTCAGTAAAGTCTGGTTCAGTAATGGGAAGAGATTCAATCATAATTGGGTCTTTTGAGATCAGAGAAACCTGACCTCCATCCTCAGCTGCTGCTTCCATTCCTTCTTCAGAGATTGATGATTCTACAGCCCTCCCTTTTTTTGCTTTTTAGGTCTCTTAGCTGATGGAGAGACTCTAGGAGCTTCATCATCAGAGTTTAGCTTTCTAAGCCTTTTTAGGGGCCTAGAACTCTCAATTTCTTGAGCTTTCTGAGAAGAGACCTTCTCAGCTACTTCAGCAGCAGGTTCTGATGGTTGAACCTGTACCTCATCATCAGACTCATCTCTTAAAATCATCTTCCTTCTTTTCTGTTGTGACTGAGGTACTGTCTTAGTCCTCATTGCTCTAGAATAAGAAGGTTTCACTTGATTATGTGTTGATGATTGGTTAGCATGTTCTGATGTGAGTGTTTGTTAAGTGACAGTAGTAGGTGCTGATGGCTTTTGTGTGTTGGTGGGTTGGACATCAGGATATAGCAATGAATAGGTATCAGAATCAGCATTTACCAAGCTTGCTTTACTGATAAAGGAATTCTAAAAGGTCTCAAAACTCCCTTCTTGTTGTCAGCGGTTAAAAGATCAGTAAAAGCCCTCTTAGCTAATCTAAACGGTTCTATCTGTTCACTTGCTAATTATGGTTCTTCTGAAGTACAATGACTGTAGATTAACTGACTGAAAGAGGCAAAAAGGGATTTCAGTTGATCTGTTAGAGTTGCGTAAGAGGCCCGTTATTCGGTAACGGCCCAGCATATGGTTACGTAAGTGGCTAATTCGGTTGGACATTCTGTTTAACCGATTAGTCCAGCATGGGGGAAAGACCTAGCTAGTTTTTTCCCAAGTTCCGAAATACATTCTTATTCTGGATGGCTGCTAGTCACTGTCTGGTAAGGGTAGACTGATCAGTTATCTTCACCCGTTAAACGTCCAATAGATTTGATTGATTCAGTTTTGAAATTGGTACACAGCACACGACTGATATTGTTGTTTCTCAGAGCATGCTGGTTTTGAATATCCAGTTATGAATATTTACTTGTGTTCTAACGAGTTATGAATTATGTTTCTATAACTTCTTTACTATAAACTGTTTTACTTGTTATTCATATAATGGTACTATTGAGCAATTGATTGCTCACCCTTGCAGAATGTTTTATATATGTGTTGCAGATGCCTAGGAGATTCTTCCACGATAGTCATGGTAGAGTTCCAGTTGTGTGGACCAAAAGATGGTCTGTTGAATTGTTGTATTAAGATAGTATTGTTCATAATATTGTTATAAGTTGGTTTTGTATTAAGTGTAACCTAAATCATACTTAAACCTGGAAAAGGTCTTGGTAAAGGGGTCATAGTTATGTATTATTGATGATTTGGATTGGATTGTGATTGTTATTGATGAGGTCAACTCCTGACCCCGGGGTTGAGGCCGTCAGAGTTGGTATTAGAGCTACAGGTTTGAGTCCCTGATTTAGGTTAGGTTTAGAGTCAAAAGAGTATAGGAAGGTTTATATATAGATGTGAATCAGCAACTCAACTAGAGGAGCAAGTCTATGGGTTTAGTCAAGGGTTTCGGAAACGTAACCCTGACGTTTGTTAAGGATTGACTGGAACTGCCCTAGTTTAGAAGTACGTCTCCTTCGTATATATATATTATTAATAATGTTCGATAGAGATTTCTAGTTCCCTCTTGAGAATTTGAGTCTGATTGCAAGGATTCAGCGTTGAGCGAGCCCTTGTTGTGTCAGTTGAGAAGACGCCAACGTTATTTCTAAATATCACCTTTTCCATGTCAAGGAATGTTATTGGCCCGATGGTGTGACCTCGGTGAGTTGGATGGAATGATAGCGGCTGCTATAATAGTCAAGTCTCAAAGTGAATGTGGATCAGTACGGTGGTGTATATCTTGATTCATTATACTTCTTTCTTGAGATCTATTTTGTTTCCAGAGTAATTGTTTCCTATTCTATAAGTTGCTTATTTTCCTGTGAGAAAGTTGTGAACCCGAAGTAAGCTACTTAGGGTTCTGTTGATCTCATTACAAATCAGATTCACCCCTTCCTATTTGTGAATTTTCTTTCGAACCTTGTTTCTTCTCTCGGAAATTCTATTGGTTGATTGGGGCAAACAATGCATATGAGATGACCATTTGTCTGTGTGGCAAAAGGGTCTGGTGGGATGCCACAGAGTTATGTGTTGTGACCGTATGGTACTAAGACTGGCCATCTTATGTACTTGTATGGTTGCTCTCAGTCATACCTACATTTTCTTCTTCACTGTTTCTTCTTATTTAATTTCCTTGAGCCGGAAATTTCATTGGATATTCTATGGAAATGAATCTCTGCGATTAGATGGTCCTCGTTATTGAAAGCAAGTAAGAGCGGCTATCGAGAAAAATGAGTGTCCTATATCAAGATATCATTTAAGAATAATAGTAACCACGAGAGTTTAGAATCTAATGATGGAGTGATAGCTTCGGGAAAAGTAAATCAATGGTTGATGAATCGCTTGTGGATGATAAGAAATTATCATTAGAGGAATGATTGGTTGAAATTTGGACTTTGGTGCCTAGAAGAGCCTAGTGTTTTCTAAATTGACTTGATCTATTGGTTTGTTCAATGTAATCAGTGGTTGATATAGCCAGCCAAGTCTTGTAGTATATTAAAGTGGGTGTGGTAATTGAGTAGTGACGGGGGAGTTAGTCAGTTGCTGTTATATTGAAGAGCCATGATACAGTGATTAGTTTCTTTATATTTCCATTTTTCTGTACTGTTGTTGATTCTGCTATTGTCATTGTTGTTATTCTTGCTAATTCTGCTAATCTAATTTTTTTTGTAAATGGACCCCGATATTAAAGACATGGGTATTGTGATTGGGCAGCATTTTCCTGATATAGGTGCACAATTTAAACGGTGATACCTTTTGTCAAATATTTTTATTTTAAATAAACTCATTCATATATTTCAGGAAGATGCCACCCAAGAAAGCTACCCAGTCTAAAGGAAATAGTAGTTACGGAGAGTCTAGCTATAAATAAAATTCTAGACTTGTTGTGTCAGCAGCAGCAACAGTTGCAGTTAATCCAACAGGTTCAGCAACAACAACTACTGTTGCAGCAACAATAGCAAAGAGTGAACCGAAGTGTTAGTTTTAAATATTTTTAGAATGTTAACCCTCCTGAATTTAAAAGTGAACCAAATCCAGTAGCTGCTGGAGCATGGTTAAAAGAGATGGAGAAAGCTTTCAATCTAGTTCAAGTAAGTGAGAACCTTAAGAATGATTATGCGAGCTATTTCTTGAAAAATGAAGCAAATTACTGGTGGGAGTCAACCAGAGCGTTAGAAGGAAAAGGCCCTATTCCATGGGCTAGGTTTACTGAGTTATTTTTGGAAAAGTATTTTCTTGATTGTGTGAGGAATCAAATGGAGATTGAGTTTCTAGAACTGAAGCAAGGTGACCGAAGTGTAGCTGAGTATGAGGTTGAATTCACAGAGTTGGCTAGATTTGTACCAGATTATGTGTGCTCTGAAGCTCAGAAGGCAAGGAGGTTTCAACAGGGATTGAAGCCTGAAATTCGTAGTGGAGTGGTAGAATTGCAACTCAAGACGTATCCTTCCGTAGTTCAGGCCGCCTTAGTAATTGAATTTGATCAGAAGTTAGCCGCTAGAGAAAAAGAAGATAAGAAGCGAAAAATTGATGATATGGAAGAAGCATTAGGTCAAGAAGGATCCAGCCAGAAGTCTCATAAAAAGGTCAGAAGGAGTAAGAATAAAGAATTTAGAGAGAAAAGTATTTCTTTAAATAGAATTAGTAACACCTCAGCCAGCTCTAATCAGGACAATTCGGTTAAATCGCCTATATCGGAGTGTAAACAATGCAGTAAGAGGCATGGTGGAAGGTGTAAGGCAAATACTGAATGTTTTAGGTGTAGTCAGAAGGGACATTATGCGTCAGAATATAAGGTGGAAAATCCAGGAGTCGTATGTTATAACTGTGGCAAGGTAGGGCATGTTGCCAAGAATTGTAGAAGTACTTCCCGAGATAGCCTTGGAGGTAGTGCATCAAAAGGTTTGACATCCAGTATAGCCAAGGCTAAGACTTGTAATATGATTAATAGTTCAGCTGCTCAAGACTCTGATAAGGAACTAGGGCAATAACTGATTACCAGAGGAAGCAAATAATAATATCTATGAAAGCTAATATTAGGATAAGTACTCAAGGGCATAAGCAAGAAGATAAGGCGGAACCAGTGCATATAAGGGATATTAAGAAGGAAGCACCTAGGTTAAAGAGAATTCAGATAGCAAGTGAGATCCTAAAAGTTTTACCAGCTGACTTACCAGGATTACCTCGGAGTATGAGATAGGATCTCTCATTTGGTTACTGTATAGAGTCGGGCCGTGTCAAAAGCCCGTATCGTGAGACCTAGCAGGAATCAAATGATTAGTTAAGGAAACTTCAGGATTGTGGGATGAAAGAATAATGAGACATGGTGTATTATGTGTTGTGCACTGGGGTGGTTTATAAGAAAGAAGAATGGATGTATGAAGTTATGTGCTGGTTATTGGAAGTTGGAAAAGTTGACGAATCGGAAGAAGGAACCCTGCATAGAATTGATTATTTATGAAAGGAACGTGTTGGTTCTTGGAGGAAGACCCATCAGGTTACTGTTAGCTAAAGGCAAGCCTGAGGTCATAATAAAGATTGTGTTTAGAGTGAGGTAGGGATATTATGAGTTCTGATGATGTTACTCAGATTAACAAATACACCAGTTGCATTTGAAGGTTCATTGAACAGAGTGTATAAGGAGTATTTGTATAAGTGTAATTGTATTTATTGATAATATTCTTAGCTATTTAGAATATTGAGAATTCATATAGAACTCCCAAGGATTTTCCTATGAAAGTTGAAAAGAGAGTGATTCTATGTTAAGATATCAAGGTATGAATTTTGGTTGGGATTACCAAAAGATTATGGTTACCCTATTAACGACCATTCAAACAAAGCTAGTGTAGTAGAAGATATGTAATTAAGACCCCTGAAGAGTTAGCAAGAAGAATCAGAAAAAGTAGAAGTGGAAGTTTGAACAACCAAGGATGGTAAGAAGCCCTTGTACGAAGTTTACTTTCAGTCTAAGTTAATTGAAAGGATAAGGGAATTGTCCGGCCCTGAACTAGTTCATTAGATTATGAATAAGGAATATTGATTCAGAAAGTTTAAAAGTAATTCATTGTTTACAAAGGGATAATGCGGATTCATGTCGGAAGGATATAGAGATAAAAGTGAGAACGTTAATATCGCTGGAAGTTTTGCCCTAGAAAGAAATAGTAAGAATTGAGTATAAAAGTAAGCTAAGCCCTAGGAATTTCAGATCGTTACGTGGGAGATATCGAGGAAAGTAAGTAAAGTGGTCTACGAGCTAGCGTTGTTGCCATAGCGGCAGCATACTCCTAGTGTGTTTTGTGTCTTTGTGTCAAAGTAATATATTCTTTATTTAATTAAAATAGGGTGTATGACCCAATCTAGATCCTAGATCATTGAAAGCGAGACCACATGAATAAGTTTATTTATGCCTTGAATAAATCCTTGAGTCAAAGAATCTACCTGGAAGTTAGAGTCGGAATTGCTAGACAAAAATCCTCACTTATTTAGTTAAGTCAAATTCTGAGGACAAAATCTTTTTAATGGGGGGGAGGATATAACGACCCGTATATTTTTATTATTATTTAAATGTGTAATTATGGAATAAATAATTAAATAAAATATTTGTGTGGGTTCAGTCAGCGGGTTATTACTTTGTCACTATGTGTATGTGATTACTAGTGCATGGAAACGTGGTTAATTAATGAATTGTATGATTTTGTATCGTTGTTAAAAATGGTATTATCGCAGTTTTATTTCCATAAATACTTGGATTGTCTCTAAAATTGTTTTTATGACTTTTATAATTTCAATAATTATTATAAAATTGAAAAATTAATATTTCATTAATTATTTATTTATAAATGATTTTCTGAGTGTGTTTAATGGTAAAATCCATATTTAATTATGGAAATCTTCAAAAATTATGAAACTTATATTTTATTATATTTGTTTTATTCTGAGAAATTTAAATTATTTTGGGAATTTTTGGAGTTAGTTTCACCCGCGCGTCGTTTTGTTATTTATTAAAGAGCGGGTACAAAGTGCACCTTAAAAAGTGTTTTAAAAATTTCAAAAATTATGTCTTTGTAAACTTCGGGTTATTTATGACATTTTGATATTATTTTTATAATTTTAGGGAATTGTTTTTCGTGCACCTCAACCCGTTAATTTTGAATCCCGGGGCAAAGCAGGCCTTTGAATCTTCATAATTATCACAAAAATAACGTGTCAGCTTCTCAGTATTTGCATTGCCACGTGTTGTAAGTAGGGGAAAGGAGAAAAAATAAAATAAAAATAAAGGAGGGCTTCCCCTTTCACTATGTTAGTCGGCCTGTTGTCTCTCTCTCTCAAAATCTCTGATCTCTCTTCTCTCATCTCTCGTTATCCCTCTCCCTCTGTATCTCTCCCTTCCCGTTTCTTTTTCCCCGTTCTTTCTCTATTTTTTTGGCATTCTTCTCCGGCTTTCCCTGTTACTCCAGTTTCGCCGCCGCCGTGCTTTTGTTCCGATGAGCTTGGTGACTCTGTTTTGTTCAGTTGGTTTATGCATGTATATATATATTGTGTAATTATGTGTGTGTGTAATTGTGTTGTGTGTGTGTTGTGATTCTCGTGAGGCCGTGTGTGTGGTGGAAGATGGCTGTGCAGTTGTGTGCGGCTGTTTTCATTGTTGTTTGGCTTGGTTCTGTTTGCTTGCTTTCCTTGTTGGGCCTTGCAGTTGGGTGTGACTGTTGGGCTGGGCTTTGCAGTGGGCTAACTGTAATAATTTTTAATTCCTATTTTCTTTTTCTGCAGGAAAATAAATGATTAATATTTGTGAAATTAAAGCTTTCATTGCGGGAAATAATATTAATCGGTATAATTTATTTGGGAACCCATATTATATCGGGCGCTAATAAAAATTTTCCGCTGCGACAATGAGCTTTAGCGAGCTGACGGTGGACTGTGATGATTTATTCTGAGTCCTAATATCTGAAAATAAATAAATATGAATAATAAATAATAATTGTATTTAAGTTGAAAATTTTTATTCGGATTATGGCTATGATTGATTGGGTGTGTTTGTGATTTGACGTCGAGTTGTTCGACGGGAGGCCGATAAACAGAGGAGGTGCTGCCCGAATGTTTGGAAATTAAATTCGGAAATTCGGGACATACCCTGTAATTATCGGAAAGTCGAGCGAGTATAAATAAGTATATACATATGTTTTGTGCGGAACCTGATTCTATGTAGTGGTAAATTGTTTTTCCAAAACCAATAACCCTATTTTCGTACAAGGACGAGTATGCATATTTTCTGAAAATGAACACCAAACCGATTTTGAGAACGTGAACCCTGAATTGATGCATGTATTGTAATAATGTATATAAGTATGAGTCGGGATTTGATATGGAATGGGTAGATGTTTATCGAGGATATGTCAAACATACCTAGACGTCTAACGTAGGGTATTTCGGCTCTGTAGGATTCTAGTTGAAGGACTCTAGAAGTGAAGTCGAACTAAAAACAATTTAGTGATCAATCGACAAGCGTAGCGAGGTTCCAAGAGAAGGACCTGAACGTTGAAGTCGGATCCAGGATAATCTGATAGTAAGGCGATAAAGCTGAGTGTCCAAGTTAGTCCAAGGTCGATCGGTAATAGTGGTAGAGCTCTGCAAGGTAAGTACCCCTGACCATTCTTTTATGTTTCAGTATATGTGAATAGCTAATGTTTTAATCTCGTACTGGAATAGAAACGTATTAAGTTACGTATCCCCTGTATTTGAAAATGTTGTTTAAAATTATGTTTTGGGAAAAATTAACTTCTGAAAACACCTACCTCTAAACGTGATTTAAATGAAAAGAGTTTTGAATAGTGTGCTGTGGCAGATTAGTTTTAAAAAGAGATAGGTGACAGTGATTTTAGAAACTGGATAAAGAGACTGTTTTAATCCACCTATGTCGTGGAAGGTTTTGACCCACCTATGCCGTGGAATTTTGGAAAGAGGAAAAAAGGGAATTTAGTTGATCTATTGGAGTTGCGTAAGAATCCCGTTATTCGTTAACGACCCAACATGTGGTTGCGTATGTGGCTAATGGGGTTGGGCATTCTGTTTAACCGATTATTCTAGCGTGGGGAAAGACCTAGCTAGTTTTTTCCCAAGTTCCAGAACACGTTCTTATTCTGGATGGCCGCTAGTCGCTGTCCGGTGAGGGTAGACTGATCAGCTATCTTCACCCGTTAAACGTCCAATAGATTTGAAATTGATTTAACAACTCAACTTATTGAGACAAATGATGTGAAAATGAAATAGCATGCTAAGCTTTGATTCTGGTAATTATACACAGCACACGACTGATATTGTTGTTTCTCAGATAATGCTAATTTTAAATATCCAGTTATGAATATTTACTTGTGTTCTAACGAGTTATGAATTCTATTCCTATAACTGCTTTACTATAAACTGTTTTACTTGTTATTCATATAGTGGTACTGCTGAGCAATTGATTGCTCAGCCTTGCAGAATGTTTTATATATGTGTTGCAGATGCCTAGGAGATTCTTCCGCGATAGTCAGGGTAGAGTTCCAGTTCCTTTTGCGTCAGGCTCCTCTGAGGTAGTTGTGTGGACCAAAAGATGGTCTGTTGTGTTGCTGTATTAAGATAGTGTTGTTCAGAATATTGTTATAAGTTGGTTTTCTATTAAGTGTAACCTAAGTCATACTTAAACCTGGAAAAGGTCTTGGTAAAGGGGTCGTATTTATGTATTATTGAGGATTTGGATTGGATTGTGATTGTTATTGATGACGTCAACTCCTGACCCTGGGGTTGAGGCCGTCACATTTGTCACTTTTTCCTTTCTTGCAATCAGGAGATATGTGGCCTTTCTCACCACAATTGTAGCATTTAATATTTGAGTAATCTCCTCTATCAGACTTTCCTGCTTTACCTTCAGATTTTCTGAATCCCTTCTTATCATAACTTCCACTTTTCCTGGAAAACTTCTTTTATAACGACTCGTATATTTATTATTTAAAGGTGTTATTATTAAAAAATTTAATCAAATAAATATATGTATTAGTCTTGAGTGCTATGTGTTGCTCTATTATTGTTTAAATGTGATTTATAATGCATATGGTCGTTCGTGTAATTAATGATTGAGTAGCACTGAATCGTTTTCACTTTTAAAAGTGAATTTAGTGTAAATTTATTTGCATAAATACTTGGATTGTCTCTAAAATTGTTTTTATGACTTTATAATTTCAATAATTATTTTTAGGACTTTATAAAATTGAGAAATCAATATTTCATTAATTATTTATTTTTAAATAATTTTCTGAGTGTGTTTAATGGTAAAATTCATATTTAATTATAGAAATCTTCAAAAATTATGAAACTCATATTTATTTATGTTTGGAATTTTCCGAGAATTTTAAAATTATTTTGGAAATTTTCAGGATCAATTTCACCCGCGCATTGTATCGTTAATTGTTAAAAAATGGATATAAATTGCATTTCAGAAATTATTTTAAAATTTTGATATTTATGTTTTTATAAACTTCGGGATATTTATAATATTTTAAGACTATTCGCGTGGTTTTCTGAATTTAGTTTAAGCGTAACTTGGTTCGTTAATTGTGAATCGCGAGTATATCGCTCGATATAAAAACATTCTATAAATAACGGAATTTATGATTTATTAGTTTCGGGATATTTAGAGAATTTTAATCATATTTTGATTTTATTTCGGTCAGTAAAAAAAAACTCGTAACACTTCGCGTTGACTGATTACAATAAATCGTATCCGAGCTTACAATCAAGGAAAACAGGACACGTGTCCTATTAACTAGACACGTGGCTTGCATTTTGCATATAAGAGTTGTGAATTAGCTTTTGGAGATAGGCATCAATTTCCCCCGTCTCTCTACTCTCCCCTCTTGTAATCTTCCCCATTTTTATATATCTCCCTTCCCCTGTTCTTCATTGGCTTCGGTTTCTTCTCTTCCCTGTGCGCGGTTTGCTGCCGTGATTTTTCCGGTGGTAACACCACCGCCGCTGCAATTGTTTCAATCGTCGCGGTTCTGTTTCTTTCCGGTCTGTTCCCGGTGATTTCTTCGATTATGCTCTTGCTTGTTGATGCGCGTATATATATGTATACATACGTTATGTGTGCGCGTGTATGTGTGAGGTCAGTGGTGAGGGTTGTTGCGCTGCCTTCCTTGTTTTTCCGGCAGGGAGGCGGTGGCGCGTGTGGCTCCTGTGTTCTTGTGATGGTGACTGTTGCCTCTGTTGTCCTTGTTCGATTGTTTTGTTGGGAATTTTTATTTAATTTTCTGCAGGAACTTTCTTGACTATTATTATTCATGAAATAAATTCGTGCGGGAAATTATTAAAAATAAACGGTGAAATTCGTGATTGGAAACCCGATTCGGGTACCTCCGAATTTTGCCGCCGTCGACGATGAGCCTCGGTGAGTCGACGGTGGACCGTGATGATCGTTATCTGAGTCCTAAAATTTTAAAATATTAATGTAGTTCGTAAATTATTTTTGAGATATAAATAATCGGATAATAATTATTTGATTTGGATGGACGTTTGCGAATTTGTGACTTGTGATTGTGTTGTTGGTTCGAGATTGTTGGATTGCGTGGTTGGGTTATGAATTTCAGTTAATTGGATTGATTGTTGATTGAGACGTCGAATTGTATCGACGGGTAGTCCGATAAACAAAGGAGACGCTGCCCGATTTCCTGAAAATCGAACTACAAAAATACGGGAGCATATCCGGTAATTATCGGGACGTTGAGCAAGTATAAACATGTATATATATATATATTCTGTGCAAAACGTGATTGCATGTTGTGGTGAATGTTTTGTTAAAACCCAATGACCCTAATTTCGTAAAAGGACGAGTAAGCGTATTTTCTGAAAATGAACACCAAACCGATTTTGAGAACGTGAACCCTACATTGATTCGTGTATTATAATAATATATAAGTACGAGTCAGGATTTGATATCGATTGGGTAGATGTGTTATTGAGGATATGTCAAGCTTACCTAGACGTCTAACGTAGGGTATTTCGACTCTGTAGGTTCTAGTCGAAGGACTCAAGAACTGATATCGAACTAAGATAATCTAGTGATCAGTCGGCAAGTGCCTCGAGGTTCCCAAGCGAAGAACCCTGAGAGTCCTGGATACTATCTTGAGATAGATTACTGCGAAGCAGGGATGTCTTCTAATAAGACAGTCATTTTTCCATGAGAGCCCGAACGTTCAAGTCTATCAAAATCAGTCAGTGATAGTTGTAAAGCTCTGCAAGGCAAGTACCCCTAACCATTCTTTTATGGTTCAGTGCATATGGATAGCTAAATGTTTTATTCTCGTAATGGAACAGAAACGTTTTAAGTTACGTATCCCCTGTAGTTATAAATCACTGCTTTTAAATTGTTTTGGGGAAAAGTAACTTCGAAAGATACCTATCTCGAATGGAATGAATTGCGAACTAGATTTTATATGTGTGCTGGTTAAATAAGTGATTTTAAAAATGAGATAGGTACAAGTGTTTTGAAGACTGGATAAAACGGTCAGATATGGGATACATTGGGGCCAGAGTAGGCCTATTGAGGTGGCGTAAGAGGCTAATTCGGTTGCGCGTATTGTAAAACCGATTAGTCCAGCAGTTCAGAGACCTAGCTAGTCTCTGAGTTCCGGAACAGGTGAATGAGATGGCAGTTGGAGCCGTCTGGTGTTGATAGCCTGATCAGCTGTCTTCACATATCCGCTACGTATCTCATTTGGATTTGTGATTACCGTAAGAGCATGAGTAGTTGATATAGCGGATTTGGAAATGAAAATGGCATGCTAGAATTATTCTCTGGTATTTATGCACAGCACACTACTGATGTTATTGTTTTACAGAGCATGCTTGTTTTGATATCTAGTTTATATCATGTTTTACATGTTTCTGGAAAGTTATGAATTCTGTTCCTATACCTGTTTTACTTTAAACTGTTTTGCTTGTTATTCATATAGTGGTGCTGCTGAGCAAGCAATTGCTCACCCTTGCAGAATATTTTATATGTATTGGAGATGCCTAGGAGATTCTTGCGCGGTAGTCAGGAAAAAGTTCCAGCTCCTTTCGTGTCAGGCTCCTCTGAGGTAGTTGTGCTCAGACCAGATGAGGTCTGTTGAGTTGCTGTGTTAAGTTAGCTGTGTCGAGATGATTGTTGTAAGTTTGAGTTGTGTTAGTTGAGTAATCTGAGTCTTACTTAAACCTGGAAAAGGTCTTGGTAAAGGGGTCGTAGTCATGTATTATTAATGAATTATGATTGTTACTATTGTCGTTGATGACGTCAACTCCTGACCCCGGGGGTGAGGCCGTCACATCTTTCCCCTTCTGAATTTCCCGTAGGCTATCTTTGTGATACCCTTCACAATAAGAGCACACAATCTCATCATCTCTTCATCAGCATCCGTCTCAGATAGACTTTCAGTTTCTGAATCCTCATCATTATCAGAACTTGATGAATCTGAATTAGACTTTGTGATGAGAGCCTTTCCTTTGCCTTTCTTTGAGGCAGCCACTTTGGGGGATTCCTCCTCAGTCTTAAGAGCAACTGTTCTTGACTTTCTCCCATGCCTCTTGCTTCTTTGATCTATCTCAAGTTCATGAGTTTTAAGCATACCATAAATTTCATCAAGAGTAGTTTCATCAAGAGCATAGTTGTCTCTTATAGTAGTTGCCTTCAAATCCCAACTTTCAGGAAGAGCTAAAAGGAATTTAAGATTAGTATCTTCAAGGTCATATTCCTTATCCACCAGTGACAGATCATTCAAGAGTTTGACAAATCTGTCATATAAACCAGTTAATGACTCATCAGGTTTTGAGTCAAAGTGCTCATACTCTTGAGTGAGTATTGTCCTCCTGTTCTTCTTAATTGCATCAGTTCCCTGAAATGTTGTCTCCAAGGCATCCCATATCTCCTTTGCAGTCTTGCAGTTAATTACCCTATTGACATGACATTATCAATGGCACTATGCAACAAATGCCTTACCTTTGCATCATTGGCAATAGATGAGATATCTTCAGTTGTATACTCACTTTTCTCCTTTGGTACAGTCTTTGATGGCTGATCTGCAACTACAACAGAGAGCTTGGTTGGCTTATATGGTCCTTCATTAATTCTGTCAAGGTATTCTGGATCTATAGCTTCCAGAAACATAGCCATCCTCAATTTCCATATGGGATACTCAGAAGGTCTCAGCATGGGAACCCTAATAGTCTCATATCGACTGTGGATTTGAGTCTTTGGAGTTTCTTCAGTTTTGGTGGGCTTGGTTGGAGTTTGTTCTTCTTCAGATATGATTGTTTTGGATCTTTACTGTATATGTATTAACAGATTGGCTCTGATACCACTTGTTAGGTCACACACACTACAGAAGGGGGTTGAATACAGTGTACACTACAATCAAATCAAATTAAGAACAGTATTGCAATGGAACCGTTCTCTCTCAGTGATGAACAAATATCACGAGAGCTGCTAGGGTTACAATGAATAATATTCTCGATTATGATAACACATCTAGTGTAAACCCTATGTTGTGTTTATATACCACACAGTTACAAGATAATCTTCTAATTGATATCGAATATAAGTCTGTATCCTAAAATATATCAATTAGTTATCTTTTCCTCCAAGTTTTCTATTCTTCATAGAATTCTTCTCCATGCATATCTCTTCTTGTATTAGTCTTGATCTTCTTTCCTTTCAATCAGCAACCTTCCTTATCTGAAAGTCTTCTTAAGTCCTAATATTATCTCCTGATGAATATCTTCTGATATCTTAAGTTCTGATAACTTAAGTTCTGATATCTTAAGTTCTAACTTTAGTATAAGTATTGATTTCCAGTTAAGTCCTGATTTGTCCTGTTAGTCAAGATCTGAAAACTAAACACAAATCATTATTAGACATGACATCACAAACATATCTAACATACTTCAAATTATTTTTATAAATATTATCCTTTATGGGAATATTATTTAAATAATAATATTCAGATATTTTCTAATATATCAGGACTGATTTATTTTATTAAATCATCATTACTCTAAACATTCTTTAAAAATGTTTTCGAGTCTTCAAAATGATTTTAAAAGTTAGAGCGGATCCCAAAACTCGTTTTCAAATTTAGGATCTCCCTTTCGAAGGGGACTTGAACACTCGCTCAAAAATCTAAGGGATCCGTCTATGTGGTGTATTTTATATTCGCAACGAGGTTGCTGTTTTGAAAAAATAATTTGATTACTTGCCCAATGTTCGGGATGTAAGTCCATCTAATTGAGTCGGCATATGCGACAGGCCGTGGTACGGTCTATGAAGGTGTAAAAGGCTGGGTGACAACCCATCCACTCGTGAGTGGCCGGGTAACGGTCTAGCGCGAGGTCCTAATGCGTCCAGGGTGATGACCGGCGAGGAATTCATCCATCTACAGTAGAAAAGGTTACTTAATTGGTATCTTTGCCTGATCAGCAAGATATCGGGTTTATGCCAAAGCTTTCTTCTTTCCAAATTCATTGGATATTATAACTCTGTTTATACTTTTCATAACAGAGGTTTTCAAGGAAAGTATGAGATATATATATAGGTGTATATATATATCGGGACTTAATAAAGTATCTCGTAACTTCATTTTTTTTGAATGATATTTCAAAGATTGAATCTATCCAAGTCTTATCTTGTAGTCTCATCTATGTGATGAACTTTTGAAACTGATTATAGCCTGAACGGTGGTAGTTCGTGTAGTATTCAGAAAAGATATAAGTATATTGGAGTATCTTGTAACTTTATCTTTTCAACTTATATCTAGTTAATAATTATCTTATGCACGACAAAGATTTTCAAAAAAACGTTTAGACGAGGTTAGATATATGAGATCACCTTGCAATGATATTTTATACAGTTATAAACTGGAACTCTGTGTATATTATACATGTCAGAGGATTTTAAAGATTTTGAGAAGTATATATGTATATATATACTGAATATTTTATGACTTCATCGCATTAAGATATCAAACTTGGTGCATTTCTTCTTGACCAAGACTTTCATGAGTACTATAAGAATGCTCATATATTGTTAATTATTATACATATTATTTCGGTGGGCTTGTTGCTCACCATTGCTTTCTTCTTTCATCACACAACAACAGATAGACAAGATGAACATGACCAAGCTCCCAATTTGCAAGTAGTTAGGAAACATTACGCAGTTTCCTATAGGCGTTGATGCCGCTATAGCTGAGGTAGGAACTACCAATAGGCTAGGTTTCAACTGTTGATGTACCAGACTTATGTATATTATGAATTGTACTAATGGCAAAGAATATGTAAATTTATTCAGAAACCCTTTTAAGGTGTAATGGTTTATAATTATGGAATAAAATGACTTGTGTTATTTTTGGTATTCATCTCTGAGACTATAACTTGTGGTGTGTGTCTATTATTGGGTCACAGTGCGCAATAGTTGGTTGTTTATTAAGATTAAGTGTTAGTAAGGAAAATGGAACTCGTGACAACCCGGATCCCTAACCCCGGATTTGGGGGTGTTACAGAAATGGTATGAGAGCTAAGCGTTATAAACCTCAGAGATGATGCGTCGTTAAAATGATAAGTTCACTAAGATAATAAAAACTATTGCCAAGTTTATAGTCGGACTACCTAACATAGTACTGATAGTTTAAACCCTTATGGGAACCCTTATAAATATCATGATAGTAACATAGATCGTTATCGTATAAGGTAGCGGGGCACCGAACCCAGAAGTTCAAGACCAACAACACGGTGAGGTTTTACTAAATATTAGGGATCAGATTGTGGATCCAATGGAGCACCCTAACCAGGGACCAGATGTTGTCAATATTAATGATGTAGCGATTAAGGATGTTATCCCAGAAGGGGTTGTTGCTGAGGAGGATCTGGTGAAGGATCCTAACAAGACTGAAGAGATTATCGCTAAGGAATCAATGACCGTAGTCAGGATGACTACCAGAGATAGGATTGGCCTGTTACTATCGTAGGTTCGTTCAAGTTTGCAAAGAAAGCATCCCCTTTAGCGCGGCTTACTCATAAGACCGAGAAGTTAGAATGGATAGAGAATTGCGAGAATAGCTTCCAAGAATGGAAGAAAAGATTGGTGACAACCCCTATGTTGGTGTTGCCGGATGGAAAAAGAGATTTTATGATTTGTAGTGACACTTCGCACAAGGAATTAGGATGCTTTTTTATACAACACGATAAGGTAATCGTGTACGCGTCAAGACAATTAAGAGAATATAAAATTCGATATCCCCACCCATGAGCTTGGGCTCGTGGCAATAGTTTTGCCATAAAGATTGGAGGCACTACTTATATGGAGAGAAGTGTGAGATTTACACAAGTCATAAGTGCTCTAGTACATTTTCACGCAGAAAGAGCTCAACATGTGCCAGAGAAGGTGGTTAGAGCTGATCAAGGATTATGATTGTGAGATTCCTTATCATCCAAGGAAAGCCAATATGGTGGCTGACGCCCTTAGTAGAAAGGAGAGACTCGAGCTGATAATGTCTTTAGAAGAGCTGAAAAAGATTTCAAGAAAATGGGAATAAAAGTGAAAGTACTCGGAGCCGGTACTGAAAAACTGTTTGAGATTGTAATGTAGCCTGAATTATTGGAAAAGATCATATTGTGCCTAGAAAAAGTGATGAATGAAGGAAGAGAGCCAATGAATAGAGAAGAGATTAATACCGAGAAAGATGATATGGCAATAATGAGGTATTCCTACAGAATTTGGGTTCCAAATGTTCAAGAGCTTAATGATGAGATCTTAGATAAAAGCCATAGTTTGAGGAATAAGATTTAGGGCAAACCCTGAATGTGATAGTCAGGGAGTTCGCCATCAAGAAAGAAGGAACCCGTAACATAATGAAGTAGAAAACAAGGATTTTAACATATAAGATAACCCCACTTATGGGAGAAGGATGAAACATTTCATACTGAGAAAACAGAAGTCGAGCAAGATAGGGAGAATCATGACGGTACTCCTATGGGGCAATTCATGGACCTGCCTAAACAAAACTTATACTTTTACCCCCAACCACCACCCTGAGGAAACAATGCGGTGGGAAATTCTTTTATGACCTTTAAGTCGCTAAACTTTCAATATTCCAAGGAACAGGTTGACCAGTCGAGGCAAGAGCCTGGCTAAAGGAAATATAGGAATCATTTGAGATTCTAAATGATTGACAAAGTGCAAAAAAATTTTGTCACTTACCTTCCTTAGCAAGAGACCACCCGTTGGTGAAAGGCCAAGAAATACACGGGGCCAAAGGTTATAATAAACCGATTAAAGTTCAGTCAATTATTTTCGGGAAAGTACTTCCCAAGGTTATAGAGATAGTGTAAAAGCTTTAGACCCAGAACAAAGGCGGACAAGTATGATGAATTATGAATCTAAGTTGTAAAAGTTGGCAAGATTCGTCCTGAGGACACGAATCCCAGAACGACGTGATGCTTGAAGTCAATGATTAATGGGTTCATGAAATGATTGTAATAATAAAAATAAAATAAAAAGAAACTGAAGTGGAAAGGAATATAAAGGCAATAGAGTTTGAGGAATGATAAGGGAGTCGGGTATGAGGAAACCCTAAAGACTCGTAATAATAGAAATAGAAAAGTGTGTGATGATCAGGATGAGGGTGATTCACCATGAGTTAAAGTTGATGGTTGAAGGCATAAATGATATGTATATATATATATATTATCCCCTTTAAGTTTGGAGTATTTGAAGACACTTCGAGATAGATCGGCTAATAAGAAAACACGGATGGACCGAGGAGACAGGAAAGCAAGAAATTAGGAAATTGGATGAAGGAAGTGACCTTCAAGAATATGAGGTGTATGTAACACCAGTGACTGGATACCCAAAAGGAGACACCAGGTACAAAAGATATCCCAACATTGAGATGACTGTTAAGATAAATAACAGAGGTAAATGAGTAATTAGTACTAAAAAGTTCACTTTGAACACAACCAATATCTTCCAGAACATCCCTGTTATCATTACTAAATCAGAAAAGAAAGGTGGATAACCATTGTTATCTTTTGGAGGCCATATGGATTGACCTCGGTTTGAATAAGGATGTTATTGTGAAATTAGGTATAGACTATCGAGGTGGGAATGATTGAATAAGATACCCTTATCAGGGATATATGACTTGATTTATCCATGGAAGGATGCAAGTACCTTTTTAAAGGTGGAATTAAGGATAAAACCTCGATAACTTGAGATGAATCGTAGGGGAATGCATAAAGGATGGTATTTTACCCTTAATAGGGACAGTATGAGTTTCGACAGTATGAATTGGAAATGATTAGGGTAAAAACAACCTTTAAGGATCAGTGGAAGAACTTTAGAAGTATATAGACAATGGTTCTAGTATTAGTAAATGGTATTTTGATATGCCCTATATCTAGGGAATACAGGAGGATTGATTCAAGGATAAACTTAGAGGTCTTACAAGGAGAAAGGTAATATTCAAAGTTCTGAAGAATAGAAATTTTGATAAAGGAAATATTACGTAATTATAATAATGCCAGGTGGGCACGTGTTGAACCATAAGAATGTATAGATTGACCCAATGAAGGTTGAGATTGGTGAAAATAAGAAGGACCCAAGATAAGAGACATCCTAAGTATGATCGAGAGTTAGTCGTGATAATGTTAACCTCTAAAGACTGAGGCAATAACTTATGGAAAAATGGTGATATTTTTTTCTCACTGAAGCTTAAGGAAGAGCATTTTCACACAAGCAGTGATTGGAAATGAGGTAGAAAATTTAGTTGGAGATCGTTCAAAAGACATTGCTTATAATGAATTATTGCTATCAGGAAATGTCAATGAGGTGGCCGACACTCTAATTGTAAAAAAAAATTATAGGTGCTTGTTTGGTCACACAACACTACAGAAGGGGGTTGAATATAGTGTTTATACAATCAAATCGATTTCGAACACAAGTATTTAACAGTAATCAAGTATATTCAATATAAGAAACTCTGTTACAATAGAACAGTTCTTCTCTCTCAGTGATGAACAATATCACTAAGACCTTCTAGGTTACAATATATAATCTTTCTCATGAATGATAACAAATATAGTGTAAACCCTAAGCTATGTTTATATAGTACTCAGTTACAAGATATTTTTCTAATTGATATGGAATATAATTCTATCCCCTAGAATATATCAATTAGATATTATCTTCTACAAGTCTTCTAACTGTCCAACTCTTCATGCATATCTTCTATTATTTCAGTCATGATCATTTCCTTTAAATCAGCTGCATTCCTTATCTGAAGTATCCACACTTAAGTCCTGATATAAATTCTGATGGCCTTAAGTTCTGATATAAGTTCTAACTTCAGTATGTTCTGATTTCCAGTAAGTCCTGATATTAAGTTCTGAAACTAAACACAACAGATTAGACTTCACATCTCAAATATATCTAACAATCTCCCCTAACTTGTAAATTATGAAAAATATACAAGTTAATAGATTTGATGATGTCAAAAACATTTAAGTACAAATGCAATGAGAGTTTATTTAGAAAAATAACTACAACTTACGGTCCTTGTAGCTTTTACCAATCTTAATGAGTCAATCTGAATCCAAAGTGATTCTTGACAAAGTTTGATATCAGTGTCTCTTCTGCATTCCTCAGGACTTGAGCTAATGTAGCTTTGACTTGCTTAATTTCTTCATCTTGAATTCCAATCTGGTAGATTGCAGTCCTAAGTGCTGAGATGTGATTTCTTTCTAATCCATCACCAAGTCTGATTACCTTTGGATGAGATGAGTCTTCATTATAGTACAGACATTTCTCTTTTAGAATAAC
Source organism: Apium graveolens (assembly GCF_009905375.1). Lineage (NCBI taxonomy): Eukaryota > Viridiplantae > Streptophyta > Magnoliopsida > Apiales > Apiaceae > Apium > Apium graveolens. The sequence goes on from NC_133651.1 coordinate 164,905,795, forward strand.
TTCAAGTTTAGCAGAATCCTTCTTCATTGGAATTTCACTTCCATCATCTTCAACTATATTTGGAATGAATTCTGTAACCCTTGATCCAGAGATTCTGGCTTTATCCCTTATAGTCTTCATGATGAAATTTGACCATCTCCTGGTAATCTCAGACTTTATCTCCAAAAGATAATGAAAGAATTAAATTTCTTTAAGAGATTTGTTCAGCACATCTGATTCTGACATTCTGTATGTTCTTCCATCTTCAAGAAACAGAATCAGCTTTTCTTTGACATTACTTTTATCATGAGCATCCAATACCACTTGAACAGATATAACCTTATCAAGGTGTTTCTGTGTAACTTCTTCAAGAGGTTTATCAGTTAACAAAAATGGATCTCTAGTAAGTACTTCAACTCCTGTCTTGATTTTGGCTTCTTCAGAACCTAATCCAGATCTGTCTCTTGCTTCTCTGGCTTTCAATCCAACAGTCATGAAATCAGATAATAATTGACTTTTCTTAGGATCTGATGGATTAACATTCTTCCATATGAGTTTTCTCTTATCAGTAACTGTCAATTTGTTCAAATCAACTTGAGCACTGTCAGAGGTTGATGTTTGGATGACTTGATCAGAATTTATTGTTTCTTCTGTAGCTTGCTGTTCTTCACTCTGAACAACTTGAGCTATGTCATAGGTTGTCTTAGATTCTTCAATTATCTTCCTTCTTTTCAGAGTTTCAACAATTTCATCTTCAGCAGTTGTATCATCAAAAACTTGAACCATTTTGTACACCGATTTCATCAGGATATGAGGAATCTTCATCTCCTGTGTCTTTGTTGGTTCATCAATATTTCCTTTCCGTTTTGCCTTGGGATCAATTTCAACTTGTGATCTTGTCTTGGGCTTTGAAGCCTTAGAGCTTTCCTTGATCACAATGCCTTTTGCCTTAGGCCTTGGAGGTTTCTTAGCATTATAAGCTTTAGACTTGAGATTTATCTTCTCAGCTTCAAATCTAGCTTCTTCCTCCTTTAAAGTCTCTAAATCCATTCCAGGATTATGCTTAAGAAATAGTCTTCTAGCAATTTCTTCATCAAGTGTCTGAATCTTGGGATCTTTATAATAGACTGCAGTCTCCCTTCCCTTAAGCTTCAGAGTTTGCAAAAACTTGTGAGAGTCTTTACTTCCTCCTTGAATGAAAATATCAGAACTTGATATCAGACTTTGATCATTAGAACTTGCTTTCAGAGTTTGAGCATCTACAACTTCAGAACTTGTCTTCTTCTGTGTAGAATATTTGCTAGAATCAGAAATTTGTTTCCTTGCGGAAACTTTACTGCTTTGCCCTTGACCTTGACCCTTACTAGGGTTTCCCTGGTCATCTCCTTTATCATCCTTCTTCTTCAGTACTTGACTAGTTGAGCATTTGGACTTCACTACCTTCTCCCCCTTTTTGGCATCATCTGGTAGGAGTAGAGATAGAAGAAGTTCTACTGAAGATTGGATTTTATTCAGTTGAGCTTGTTGAGAGGCTTGATTCTGCAGGACCTCGGTTAGTTGGGCATGTTGCTTTTCTTGAACTTTCTCAATAGCCACTACTTTCTCATGAATAGGTCTGATAAACCTATTCTTATCCAGCTTGATCATCAAGTCCATCTTATCAGCATTTTCCTGTAGTTTATCAACCTTGGCATGAGTAATGGAGTGTTGACCTTAAAGGCTTTTAGGACTGAGAGATGTGACTTTAAGTTGAGCTTTAAAGTCATAATTTGTCATCAACTCATCAGCTTTTGCAATATGATATGATAGAACTTTAGAGCTTGGAAAAAAATCATATTCATTCCACTTCTTGGCCCATTCAACTCCTCTGTGAGTTTCTTCCCATGGAACATGAACATCTTGTTCAACAAACTTTTAATCAGTGCCTCCTTTCCAAGAACTTGAGCTGGAGTTTTAACTAGAGCTGACTCTCCAGAACTTGCAAGAAACTCATCACTTCTGATAACACAAGTGTGTGTGTGGTCGTTGGAGATTCTGTACAACTTCATCTGTTTCCACATCCAGAATTGGAGTATGAGGAACTTCAGCATTTATTGGAGAAATAGGTGGAGTTATCACTTGTCCTTGTGGTGCTTCCAGAAACAGGACAGATGGAATGATCAGCCTATGAAGGTCAATTTCAGGACTTAATCCTGAATCTTCAACTTGAACATTTTCTTTGATAGGAGAGACAGGACGTGTGATTACTGTATCTAGAACAGTGTCTTTAGCTTGAGATGGAGGTGGCAAGGCTTCAATCACTATTAGTCCTGATGAGATCAGAGATTCCTGATCCCCTTCCTCAGCTTCTTGAGCATCCTGAGAATGAGGTTGTGCCATATGCCTTCCTGCTATCATTTTCTTTGATCTCCTGGATGGTGGAGGAGTTGCTTGAGCAGCATCAGAACTTGAAGTTCTTTTCCTCTTTAAAACATCGTAACCCTCACCTTCTGTCTGTTTCTGAGGAATTGACTCTTCAGCTTCTAGTTCCTTCTGAAAAATTACATTTTTAGCTTCTACTGTCACAGGTTCTGATGCATGAACCTGGACTTGCTCCTCTTCATCTGATTCATCCCTAAGAATCATCCTTCTTCTCCTTCATGGAGATTTAGGAACAGATTTTTCTCTTGAAGGTTTGGGTCTAGATGTTGTAGCATATGGTTGTGGTTGAGAAGATTGTGCAGGTTGGAAATAAGTTCTGATGGTAGGCTGTGGTTGAGGTTGAGAGGATTGAGCTGGTTGTGTATTGGTTGTAGGTACTGATGGAGGTTGAGCTGGTGCTACATCAGGATATATGGTACTGTATGTGAGAGGATCAGAATTTACTAAGAACTGTTTTACTGATTGAGGAATTTGGAGGGGTCTTAGTATAGTCTTCTTATTATCGGTAGATAATAGGTCTGTGAAGGCCCTTTTAGCAAGCTTAAAAGGTTGAATTGTCTCACTACATTTTTGGGGCTTATCAGGACAACAAAAATGGTAAATTAATTGACAGAATCTAGCAAAGTACATAGTATTTGGGTCCTCATTCATCCTATCCCCAATAAAACTAAGAATAGCAGTAGCATAATCAAAGTGAGTTTGATTTAGAAGTGCATACCCTATTTGCTGACTGAGAATGGGAATGGCATCAAAGTTTGAGCATTTGTTGGCAAAAGCTTTGGTGATGCAGTCAAAGAAGAAACTCCACTCCATTCAAATGTATGGCCTTTTCAGTTGTCCCAGCTTGGACAAACCTTTCTCATAGCCAAGATTGGCCATCGTACCCTGTAGAAGTGGCTCCTCAATCTGAGCATTAAAAGTGCAATTTTCTGGTAAGTGCAAAGCCTGTCAAACTGTTGACAATGTTACCAGATGCTCTTCTTCCCCTGTTGTGAAAATGATACTTGGGGACCCAGCTTCACCACCATTATCATAAACACCAGTCCTCTAAAACTCCAGTATTTGAGTTCCTGAGAGTAATTGTGGTTGGGTCAGAGCATACCCAATCTCACTTCGAGCCAGAAAGTCTTGAATAAAATGAAGATCTAATGGAGCATCATCCTTGCTAAGAATAGCCATGTCATTTTTTTGGGGACAAACTTGGCTCCATGAAAGATGATGTCCTTGGGTGTCGTTTATGTAAGAAATTAAGTGAAAGTTGTCTGTATGAAAGGTGTTTGATAAAATACCTGTAAAAAAAAGCTTCAGAGAATATAAGAGAGTGAGAGAGAGAATAAGAGGGATTAGAAAATAAGAATAGTAGGTAGAAGATTGTAAAATCTTTTAACTCTCTTATTTATACACTCCACGTGATAACGATCATTTTTGTGAAGCAGAACATACCTTTTACACCTGGAAGCATGGAAACAGTCAAAAAAGTAATGAGTGGGCACGATAAATGTGCAGTAATTATTGCTCACATGTCGTTACCAAAACAGACACGCAACCCATTAACCAAATGATTATCACTATTTTTATCTCACTTAATTATTTTATGAAAAAATATAAATGTTACAGTAAATACTAAAAATAAGCCAAGTAATTAAATAATGCCATGTAAGCATCAGAGTTTCCATCAGGATTTGCATCAGAACTTAACTATTATCAGAATTTAACGGTCATCAGAATATTGCTTCTGTACTCAAAAAGTGAATGATTGTATCTGTGATTCTTTACACAAATACTGACTGGTTTCTTCAGAGTTTAATCATCAGAACTTTTATTAGAACTTGTCCTCAGAATTTATGCAAATAATACTTAGCTGTTTGTCAGAAACAACTTAATCACCACAGTAATTTTCATCATTCATATGGAGTGAGAGTGTGTGCATTTGCAAATGATCAGATAAAGATTAAAATCTGATAAACTTCAGATATTTTAGAAATAAGGCATAGCTAAGAAAAATGCTTAAAATCTGTCTTTAATTTTGAAGTCTACTATAGAATAAATTTATGCAAGAGTCCACCTCAACTGTTTGTGCTCATTTTATGCATCTTTTGACATTCCTTTTATAGTGGCTTCTCAGTGTAGATGAATCACAACTGCTATCAGAATTTATTCTATTATCAGAGTATTTCTCCAGTAATCAGAGAATGTGAAAAGTCACGAAGAAAAATTTATTTACTTTTCTAATGCATATAACTTAATACCAGAAATGCACTTGGGTCTTCCCTTTCACATATTTACTCTAGATCTCAAAGGAGTACCTGACTTCAATTTTTCTTTTCTTTTGCTTTTTTCAGATAAGTGAGGCTTATCAAGCATGTAGTTCATCCTTAAGATTTACTGACATCAGAATTTGACAGATGAGAAGCAATAATCTAGTTTGTGACTTAGTAATAAGATACACAAAGTAAATTTCACTAAGATCAAAATCAGAGTTTGCTTGTGTTATGGATTTCCACATAAATAACTAATTCAAATATGGGATACACAGTTGTTAAAGACTACTAAGTCAGCATCTAACAAATAATCCTCATTGGAGTGAATAGTCATAGAACATTCAAAACACTATCAGAGTATATAGAGTCATATCAGATAACAATCAGTATTTAATATATTACAATTTAAGCACAGATTACATGGAGATAAGACAATCTATAAATAATGATCATAAGCTCTGATGCATGAGAACAAAAACTAAACAGATTTTGAGAAAGAACTTGAAACCATTCCAAGTTCACTTACCAGTCTTGTAAAAGTAGTTTCACATATTGGTTTTGTGAAAATATCTGCTAGTTGTTGATCTATTGGGACAAAATGCAATTCCACTGTACCTTCCAACACATGTTCCCTTATGAAATGGTACCTAATACTGATGTGCTTTGTCATAGAGTGTTGAACTGGATTACCTATCATAGCAATAGCACTTTGATTATCACAGTAAATGGGTATTTAGAATATTATAACCCATAATCCGGTAACTGATTCTTCATCCAAAGAGTTTGTGCATAACAGCTTCCTGCAGAAATATATTCTGCTTCTGCAGTTGATGTGGAAATTGATTTCTGTTTCTTGTTAAACCAAGAAATCAATCTTCCTCCAAGAAATTGGCAGCTTCCACTAGTGCTTTTCCTTTCTATTTTGCATCCTGCAAAATCGGCATCTGAGTAACCTATTAGCTTAAAATCTGATTCTCTAGGATACCACAATCCTAGATCAGCTGTATCATTGAGGTACTTGAAAATTCTTTTCACAACTATTAGATGAGGTTCTCTTGGATCAGCCAGAAATCTTACACAAAGATAGGTAGTATACATGATATCAGGTCTACTTGCAGTTAAATAGAGTAAAGAGCCAATCATACCTCTGTAGTTAGTAATATCTACTCATGCTCCAGTATCTTTATCTAACTTGGTTGCAGTGGCCATGGGAGTGGATGTAGTTGAACAGTCTTGCATTCCAAATTTCTTGAGTAAATTTCTGGTGTACTTGGATTAATTTATGAAAGTACCTTCTTCATTTTTCTTGACTTGAAGTCCCAGAAAGTAGCTAAGTTCTCCCATCATACTCATTTGATATCTTGACTGCATTAGCTTTGCAAACCTTTCACAGAGTTTGGCATTTGTAGAATCAAAGATGATATCATCAACATATATCTGTACCAAAAGTAAGTCCTTTCCATGCTTGAGGTAGAACAGAGTTTTATCAATTGTGCCTCTGGTAAACCACTTTCCAGAAGGAATTGAGCTAAAGTCTCATACCATGCTCTTGGAGCTTTCTTAAGGCCATAAAGTGCTTTGTCAAGCCTGTAGACATGATTTGGAAATTTTGGATCTACAAAGCCCAAAGGTTGTTCAACATATACATCTTCTTCCAATTCTCCATTGAGAAAAGTACTTTTCACATCCATTTGAAATACTTTAAACTTCTTCTGAGCAGCATAAGCCAAAAAGATTCTTATGACTTCCAATCTAGCAACTGGAGCAAATGTTTCATCATAGTCAATACCCTCCTGTTGAGAGTAACCTTTAGCAACCAACCTTGCTTTGTTTCTTATAATTATTCCATCACTGTCAGTTTTGTTTCTGAACACCCATTTTGTGCCAACAATGGATCTGTTCTTTGGTGTTGGCACTAGGGTCCAGACTTTATTTCTTTCAAATTTATTTAACTCTTCCCGTATTGCTTGCACCCAATTAGCATCTTGAAGATCTTCTTCCACTTTTTTCGGTTTAGTCTGAGATATAAAAGAATTATAGAGACATTCATTTTATGTTGTTGTTCTAGTTCTGACACCTGCTTCAGGATCTCCAATTATTAAGTCAGGTGTGTGTGATTTGGTCCACTTTCTTGCAGATGGAAGTTGATTTCTAGAACTGGATCCTCCCCCATGTTCCATGTCACACCCCCAACTTAAATAGCAAAATAATTATAGCTATTACATCATTTTATTGAGTACTACACAACCAAAATCCAAGATCTTACAGTTTAGGGTTTGGAACAGCCCAACACTACCAACTATTACATCTGATTACAAATACCGAGTCCTCACACAACTATTATTACTTATTCTACCTGGGCTCGAACATAAGCATCCGCATCACAGGTCTTACGGGCAGTCTGCTTGAATCTAACTATGGCTGTTAGCTGTAATATCAGGGTAAAGCAAGAAGTGAGCCAAAAGCTCAACAAGTGCTAACAATACAACGCAAAGCATAAATCGAGATATACCTTTAGGAATGACAATGGAATGACATAATCAATGATAATCGAGAGATAAAACTTATGTGAGTTGGCATCATTTTGCTTGCATCAAAACAAATTTTAAAACCATTCTTAATCAAAATCATTTTATGACGCTACGGATTACAGCCGGTGATCAGCCGCGAAGTAATCCCGAACCTCGCTGGGTTCTAAAACATTATTGGGAATCCCTAGGCAACTTTTAAGCCTAATATAAGTGTGGAAAGGACTCGCGTCTCAGTCCAGATCCACCATTCAAGAAAACATTTGTCCCCCTTTGGGACTGAAAAATCCACGTTTTAATCATTTTAAAAACTGATGCCGATTTATGACAAAATCTCTTTCGACTGTAATTATTTTTATCAAGGGGTTATAGATCAACTTGAAACACTGGGAATATGACACTAAATCTCAGGGCCATGATCTACTAGACTTTACTATATTAGGGTAATTGAGAGGTTTCCATAAACAAGAACTTAGACAAGGAAATTAAGCCAGGCTATTGGATAAGATGAAAGAGTAATGCCAAACTAGGCTTAAAGCAACGGTTGTAGACAAGATATAGGTATTAGAACATCAAAAGATAGGCATCACTGGTTCCAATAGGATAAAGGGGTTAAAATATAAAGAAAGCGATCATCAGCTCAGTATATAACAGGGTATCAAGCTTTAGGGTAAGGATAGGGTTATCAAACAATCATGAATGTATTTAAGAAATGATTGGCTTTTAGGTATCAAGATAAAGTTTCTATCGAGGTTATTTCAAGAGTTGAATCAAAGCATCAGGGTGCAACATCAAGATTTCTCAGGGATCAATAGCATGATAAACAAAAGGATCAATAAGATATTATAACGCATCTCTAATTTATCATGGCATTAAACTATCATGAAAGACTTTTGAACTACTTGCAATATGTACTCGAGGGTTCATGGCATCTCTATGTAACTCAAAGATAAACAAAAGATACGCTTGATTTAAATACATCAAAATGACTCAGGATAATTGCATCGATATATATATATGAACTGTTTACAGCAAATACGAAGGTCAAGTTGAATCACTTGCCTTGAGATAGACTGGTCTGGTCTGACTGGTAGGAGCAACAACTGGAGCTTCACTCGACTTTTAAGGCAAGTTTTCCCTCGTCTCGAGATCCTACATAAATAATAATAATCCTCATTATAATATATTCTTTCTATCTTAACCTATTTACAACCCGAAATTAAACATGGATGGCACTTAGGCCTATACACACTTAATTCATATCCAACATTTATATTTTTAAATATACACACGTAGCCACATAATCACATATCGTATATTAATACCAAATAACATCACATACACCATAACGCCACACTAGGCTTGGATGATCTCGACTCACCACTTAAATTACTTGGTCGCTAACTAAGCGAAGTCTTCGAATTTGGGCTTCCTAACTCAATGTGCCTTTCCTAAATTATCCAAAACCTATTGACCCTCACTTGTGCCTTTTGTTCTATTGACCTTATACTATCTTACAACTATGGTGGTCGACCTAATACTCACTTCTAAGTGTCCTAAAACTATGTGATAAGTGAAAGTGCTCACTGGTGTAAATTTCAGAATGGTAACTAAGGTTTCTTGAGTGCATTAGACACTCTTAAACTACAAGTTTTTCTTCAAAATTTTTACACAAGACTCTCCTGACCTAAGGGCATCTCATAAGCTTGATGTGGCTCAAAGGCCTGGCTTGGGCCTTCTTGGGCCTAAGCTAAAAGTCCAAGGTTCCCCTGTTTTTCTGGGCAGAAAATGCCCTGACTTGAATTAACTTGTGGCACATGGTTCTAGCTCATATCCTATGAACTATGGTTGGAAAAACTTCTCTGACATACCCTCTAACTAAGGCCCAATTGGGCCTAATGAGGGCCTACCCATGACATGGCCAAATCTCCCTATTTCTAAGTTGCAACAAAACTGTCCCCTGCTGGACAGATTTTGTTATTCTACTTGTGCACCTAACCAAATGACATGCAAACCTCCAACCAACTCCTAAAACCTATTATATACTCCCCATACTAACTTCTGGTGGCTTGGGCCTCAAAGTGCACATCAATGACATGGTCAAAACTCACTCTAAACCTCAGGGTACTAAACTGATTTTTCTGCAGAAACTATAACTTCTCATTTTCCAAGATTTTAACTTGACAAACCCAACTAACAACAACTAAATACTTAAACCAAGACCTATACTTGGTATTCTACTGAACTAACTCCCTTTTTCTTAAAATACCCTTGGTGAGATCATCCTTACCTAAGGTGCAACTATGGCAAAACAAAAGAGACTACTCTTAACAAATCGCAAATCTTCATGCCTTTGAAACAACAAGATATATATTTTTATAAAAGATAACCACAAATTATTACCATGCAACAAGAAGCATAAATCAATATTATCACATTATTCCTACTGAAATTAAGGCTCACTAACAAAATCTTTCCAAATAATCAAAATTTCACAACAAACTAAGAGAATTCCACATGCATGCATGCCTTCGGGTTTTTCAAACCAAAACAACATGATTTCCAAATAAATTTTTATCATAATTCAACATGCAAGCCTAACATGGATTACAACTAAATGATCAACTAGCATGCAAAAGGATTTTATCAAGACTTTACTACAAAATTCATGTTATCATCACAAAATACACAAAAATGTTAACAAGGCAACAAAACACCATCCATTCGGCTCCTATCAAGTCATGGCCGAATGGATTAGGGTAAAAACAGCATTCGCATAGGTGTAACACTCTTATGTCTAGCCATTCTTGACCCTATGATACTATAACTCATGGTGAAAGCCTTAGATTCACAAGAATCAAGGAGGTTCACTTTGAGTTTAACAAAAACATCACCATGCAAGGTCAAAACATAGGTTTTTCACTCTATACTTTTGAAATATATAAGAATAACATATAGGGAGTAAAATTACTTGAATATAAGATGATTGTTTGGGTGAAAGAATGAAGAAATGAAGGGGATGGAGGGCCTCGGCTATGGGATGGCCGAGAGTGAGGGTTGAGCCGAGAGGGAGGGAGGAGAAAAGGGGAGGGTGGAGTGAAAATGGAGTGATCATCACTTTAGTTTTGTTTTTATGTCTTTGACTAGACTAAATGTGAGTGGATTTAGGAAATGACAAGAGTAACCCTCTAGCTAAAGTTAGGCAAGTTTGCATGCAAGGTCAAGGAGGTAATTTGGCTAGCAAAATGTGAGTTAGTGGGGTGGAGAATGTCTTCTTTGCCCTTTGGTTAAATAGAAGAGAGTTTGCATGCAAGGTTATTCATGTAATTTGATAATTATTAAGCAACTAATTTCCAAAGATTTATTTTTATATAATAAAGTACAAGTTCAAAAATTATAAAATTTATACCATAAAATAACTTGGATTTTTAGAGACTTTATAAAAATCATTTTCAAAATTTGTGTACAAAATGTCTTTTAAAAGAAAATTTTTCCAAAGCTTAGAATATTCCTTATAAATCAAAAATAAAGAAATTAAATAAATTCTTGCTTTGAAAAATCATATACTACCCAAAGCAAATTTATAATGCAGAAATTTTCACTCACACAAACGTACAAGCATTGAATATATTTTTATTTAACTTAATATTATTCACAAATAATATTACATAAAATGCCGGTCGTAACATCCTCTCCCCCTTAAGGGATTCTGTCCCCAGAATCTAAGAGAACAGATGAGGATACCGGGAACGCATATCAGACTCTAACTCCCAAGTCGACTCTTCGACCTTAGGGTTCCTCCAAAGTACTTTCACTAACTTTACTGATTTATTTCTAAGACTCTTTACTTGCCAGTCGAGTACTTTAACCGGTTGCTCCACAAATGACAGGTCTGCCTGAATTTCTACAGGTTCATATTCTATCACATGGCTAGCGTCAGGATTGTACTTCTTAAGCAACGACACATGGAACACATTATGCACATGCTGATACTGAGGTGGTAAGGCCAACTCGTAGGCCACCTTTCCTACTTGACTCAAAATCTCAAAAGGACCTACGTATCTAGGTGCTAACTTTCCTTTCTTGCCAAATCTTATCAACCCTTTCCTAGGTGACACTTTTAGCAACACAGCTTCGCCAATTTGGAATTGAACATCCTTACGCGCTGGATCCGCATACTTCCTCTGTCTATCTTGAGCAGCAAGCAACCTTTTCTGAATTAACTTGACTGAGTCATGCAACTGTTGTACCAATTCTGAGCCGAGAATTCTTCCTTCTCCTACTTCATCCCAACTTGTTGGTGATCTACATTTTCGCCCGTACAAAGCTTCATATGGTGGCATGCCGATACTGGAATGATAGCTGTTGTTATATGAAAATTCAATTAATGGCAGGTGGTCGTCCCAACTTCCAGCAAAATCGATTGCACAACTGCGCAACATGTCTTCAATTGTTTGAATTGTTCTTTCACTCTGGCCATCAGTCTGCGGGTGATACGCCGTGCTCATATTCAACTTCGTGCCAAGACATTCCTGGAATTGCTTCCAGAATCTTGAGTTAAATCGGGGATCTCTGTCTGAAACTATTGATACAGGTACTCCATGCCTTAATACGATTTCGTGCACATACAGATGAACCAACTTGTCCAGTGACGACTTCTCATTTATTGGAAGGAAATGTGCCGACTTCGTAAGACGATCAATTATAACCCATATTGCGTCATGTCCGGACTTTGTTCGTGGTAGTCCTACTATAAAGTCCATAGCGATGTTTTCCCATTTCCATTCTGGAATCTTCAGGGGCTGAATTAATCCGCTTGGTCGTTGATGTTCTGCCTTTACTTTCTGACAGGTATAGCACTTCGCAACCCATTCTGCCACGTCTCTTTTCATATTTGGCCACCAAAAGTTCTTCTTTAAGTCTTGATACATCTTGGTGCTTCCCGGGTGGATTGAAAATTTCGAATGGTGGGCTTCATGGAGGATCTCATTCTTTAATTCAGATACATGGGGAATCCATATTCTGGATGAAAACCTTAGTATTCCTTGCTCATCCCTTTTAGTATTAATCTCTTCTCCAGATAACTGATTTTTCTCTTTTCCCATTACTTCCTCTTGATACTTCTTTATCTTTTCCAGTAGTGTTGGCTGAAAGGTCATTGCATGACAAACTTCTTTGACTTTCCCATAAGCACAAAGTTCCAATTCAAATTTTCCGATTTCTTCAGATAACTCTTTTGATGTTATCATTGCATTCAATCTTTCCTTCCGACTCAGCGCATCGGCCACTACGTTCGCCTTTCCAGGATGGTAATTTATCGAACAGTCATAGTCCTTAATCAATTCCAGCCATCTCCTCTGCCTCATATTGAGCTCTTTCTGAGTAAAAATGTACTTTAAGCTCTTGTGATCCGTGTAGATTTCACACTTTTCTCCATAGAGATAGTGTCTCCAAATCTTGAGTGCGAACACTATGGCGGCTAGTTCCAAGTCATGCGTCGGATACTTTAGCTCGTGCGGCTTCAACTGTCTTGACGCATATGCTATTACCTTACTGTGTTGCATCAACACACAACCCAAACCCTTATGTGAAGCGTCGCTGAATATTACAAAATTCCCTTGATCATCTGGAAGTACTAACACCGGAGCTGTTACCAACTTCTGTTTTAACTCTTGAAAGCTATTTTCACATTCTGCACTCCATTCAAACTTTTGATTCTTTCTGGTTAACTTGGTCAATGGTGTGGCGATCTTCGAGAAATCCTTGACGAATCTTCTATAGTATCCGGCCAATCCTAGAAAACTTCGCACTTCCGTAGGAGTCCTTGGCCTCTCCCAACTCATAACTGCATCAATCTTCGCCGGATCCACTTTAATTCCATCATTTCCAATAACATGCCCCAAAAATTGAACTTCCTTTAACCAAAACTCACATTTGGTAAACTTGGCATACAACTTCTCTTGTCGGAGTATCTCCAATGCTATCCAGAGATGCTGCATATGTTCTTCTTCCGATTTAGAATAAATAAGGATGTCATCAATAAATACCACGACAAATTTATCCAAATACTTCTTAAATACTCGATTCATCAGATCCATGAATGCGGCCGGAGCGTTGGTCAATCCAAACGGCATTACTAGGAATTCATAATGCCCATATCTGGTCCTAAATGCGGTCTTGGGAATATCTTCTTCCTTGATCTTTAATTGATGGTATCCCGATCTCAAGTCAATCTTCGAAAAACATTTTGCTCCCTTTAACTGATCAAAAAGGTCATCTATCCTTGGTAGCGGGTAGCGGTTCTTGATCGTTACTTTATTCAACTCCCGGTAATCTATGCATAGACGCATACTCCCATCTTTCTTCTTCACAAAGAGAACAGGTGCTCCCCATGGCGACGTACTTGGTCGTATCACTCCCTTATCCAATAATTCTTGTAGCTGGCTCGCCAACTCTTTCATTTCTGCTGGTGCCATCCTATACGGAGCCTTTGAAACTGGTTCCGTGCCTGGAGCAAGGTTGACCTCGAACTCAATTTGTCGATCTGGTGGTAAGCCTGGTAGTTCGTCGGGAAACACATCGGGGAACTCATTAACTACAGGAATATCTTCCATGCTGGGGCTGCCTCTCTCTGAATCCACTACATATGCTAGGAACGACTCACAACCTTTTCTAAGTAACTTCTTAGCCTGAATAATTGTAAGAAATAGTCGCTCTTGCCTCTGTCCCTTAAATACTACCTTCTCTCCACTCTTCGTCTTTAAATACACTCTCTTGGTCTTACAATTTATCTGCGCGCTATTCTCTCCTAACCAATCCATTCCTAAGATTATATCAAACTCTCCCAGCTTGAAGAGTATCAAGTCGGCCGAGAACTTATATCCCGAAATATCAATCTCACATTTTGGACAAAATTGATTTACAGGAATCTTCTCTTGGTTCGCAATTACCACATTTACTACCTCACTCATAACCGTTTTATCACATTGGATCTTATCAACAAAAGATTCTGATATGAAAGATCTTGTGGCTCCCGAATCAATCAATACTTTGGCTTTGACATTATTGAGTAAAAGTGTACCTGCTATCACCTCAGAATTCTGAACAGCATCTTTCATCTTTAGATCAAATGTCCTTGCTGTTGCTTGCGGGGTTGGTGCGGGTGGTGGAGGTAATGCCAATACCTCAGCTGGCACGCTTGCACTGGTACTTGCCACGTTCATCAGAGCTCTGACTGGTCCTGTTGCCTTACACTCCCTAGCCATGTGTCCAGTCTTCCCACATTTGTAGCACGTAACTCCTGGCCTCGGCATCTTGCACTCATTTGCCAAATGTCCCTTCTGATTGCACCTATAACAGGTCATACTCAGCTTATTGCATACTCCGGGGTGCCTTCTTCCACAGTGCTTGCATTCTGGCCTCTGGAACCTGTTTTCTCCAACTTGCCCTTGGCTTGCCTGATTGTTCCCTTTTGATTCTTGCCTTTTGCCCAAATTTCCTTTCCTTTGAAAATTTCCGCCCTTCTGGAAACCAATCCTCTTTACATTCCGATCTTGCGAATTTCCAGCTTCAGACTTTTCTCCATAAAATGGAACCTTCCTCTTCTTGTTATCCCTCTCTTTCCTTGACTGCATCCCATTATTCTCAATCAGAGCAGCTTTCTGTACTACTCCCGCATAAGTCTCAAGTTCAAACATAGCCACCCTATCTCTGATCCAAGGCTCCAATCCTTGCTGAAATTTCTTTGCTTTTTCTTCCTCAGTGCTGGTATATTTTGTCACAAACCTTGACAACTCAGTGAACTTCTTCTCATATTCCAGTACAGTCATGTTCCCTTGCTTTAACTCAAGAAATTTTAGCTCCATCTGATTCTGCATGTACTTAGGGTAATACTTGTCCAGAAATAACTTCTTAAATCTCTCCAAGAAATCTGCTGAGTGACTTCCATAGCTTTTACTGATTCCCACCAATAAATGACTTCTCCCTTCAAGAAGTAAGTGGCATACAGCGTCTTCTGATCGTCCCCTAACTGTACCAACTCAAAAGCCCTTTCTATCTCCTTGATCCATGTGTTTGCTATCACTGGATCAGTGGTATCATGAAATACAGGTGGATTCACACTCTGAAAAACCTTGAAAGTGACAATTTGTCTTGGTGGTACTGGTGGTTCAGGTGGTTGATATGGCTCACGGTTATCTTGGTTTTCAATTCGTTGTTGAAGAGTTAGTTGTTGTTGAGCTATAGCATTGGTTTGCTGTTGCAAGGTTTCCAGTAGTTGAAGAATGTTTGGGTCTGTGGTGGAGGTGGTTGTTGGGTTCTTCTTTTTGGGAGGCATGATCCTGAAATAAGAGTTGTGTTATAACAAATATAATTGATAAAATGATTCGAGGGTATCGCATGGCATTCTTGTTTACATATGGGGTCACGTTTCCAAATTAAGCAGATATGATGATAAAAACATAAAATAACAGTTGAGAGCAAATGGAACAATAGCACATAATTATTGAAATTTTAAAGGTCACAGTACATAGGATTGGGATATAGTCTGATTCTAGAAATAACAGGCTTATTTAAAGGAAAGACGGAAACAACTGGGGATTCCATAGAGTCTAATGGTACAACAACATGAAAGGTAAATGGAAAGAACTAAGGCTCCACTCCATCTGAACGGGGCTTGGTAGACTTTTCCTCTCGAAGTGTCTTCACAATGCTCTGGAGCTCATCCGCCACCATCTGAATGACATACTGGCTGGTACGGTCCCGGTGTGCTGGCATCTCCTCAAGCTTAGTGTTAACGTACCGAACCAAGGTCTCAAGTCTCGCAATCATCTGCTCCTTGGGCTTCCCTTCGTAGTTTCGGCTGTCCGGATACACGTTCTTCAGTCGGTCTATCAGTCGGTCGTACTTGCCCTGAAGCATGTCGAACTCGCGCCTCAACTCAGCATACACGGAGAAAGCAATAGTGTCGTCCGACCCAGAGGATGACGAGGAATGCGCCCTTTGCTGACAACCAATAAGAGGAGTATTAATAATAATTTACTTTACCTACTCTCTCGCATAATATCTATAACCTACTCACAAGTCCTATAACCTATTTGGGCTGTTCAGGGACTCTAAACCGTAGCTCTGATACCAAAACCTGTCACACCCCCAACTTAAATAGAAAAATAATTATAGCTATTACATCATTTTATTGAGTACTACACAACCAAAATCCAAGATCTTACAGTTTAGGGTTTGGAACAGCCCAACACTACCAACTATTACATCTGATTACAAATACCGAGTCCTCACACAACTATTATTACTTATTCTACCTGGGCTCGAACATAAGCATCCGCATCACAGGTCTTACGGGCAGTCTGCTTGAATCTAACTATGGCTGTTAGCTGTAATATCAGGGTAAAGCAAGAAGTGAGCCAAAAGCTCAACAAGTGCTAACAATACAACGCAAAGCATAAATCGAGATATACCTTTAGGAATGACAATGGAATGACATAATCAATGATAATCGAGAGATAAAACTTATGTGAGTTGGCATCATTTTGCTTGCATCAAAACAAATTTTAAAACCATTCTTAATCAAAATCATTTTATGACGCTACGGATTACAGCCGGTGATCAGCCGCGAAGTAATCCCGAACCTCGCTGGGTTCTAAAACATTATTGGGAATCCCTAGGCAACTTTTAAGCCTAATATAAGTGTGGAAAGGACTCGCGTCTCAGTCCAGATCCACCATTCAAGAAAACATTTGTCCCCCTTTGGGACTGAAAAATCCACATTTTAATCATTTTAAAAACTGATGCCGATTTATGACAAAATCTCTTTCGACTGTAATTATTTTTATCAAGGGGTTATAGATCAACTTGAAACACTGGGAATATGACACTAAATCTCAGGGCCATGATCTACTAGACTTTACTATATTAGGGTAATTGAGAGGTTTCCATAAACAAGAACTTAGACAAGGAAATTAAGCCAGGCTATTGGATAAGATGAAAGAGTAATGCCAAACTAGGCTTAAAGCAACGGTTGTAGACAAGATATAGGTATTAGAACATCAAAAGATAGGCATCACTGGTTCCAATAGGATAAAGGGGTTAAAATATAAAGAAAGCGATCATCAGCTCAGTATATAACAGGGTATCAAGCTTTAGGGTAAGGATAGGGTTATCAAACAATCATGAATGTATTTAAGAAATGATTGGCTTTTAGGTATCAAGATAAAGTTTCTATCGAGGTTATTTCAAGAGTTGAATCAAAGCATCAGGGTGCAACATCAAGATTTCTCAGGGATCAATAGCATGATAAACAAAAGGATCAATAAGATATTATAACGCATCTCTAATTTATCATGGCATTAAACTATCATGAAAGACTTTTGAACTACTTGCAATATGTACTCGAGGGTTCATGGCATCTCTATGTAACTCAAAGATAAACAAAAGATACGCTTGATTTAAATACATCAAAATGACTCAGGATAATTGCATCGATATATATATATGAACTGTTTACAGCAAATACGAAGGTCAAGTTGAATCACTTGCCTTGAGATAGACTGGTCTGGTCTGACTGGTAGGAGCAACAACTGGAGCTTCACTCGACTTTTAAGGCAAGTTTTCCCTCGTCTCGAGATCCTACATAAATAATAATAATCCTCATTATAATATATTCTTTCTATCTTAACCTATTTACAACCCGAAATTAAACATGGATGGCACTTAGGCCTATACACACTTAATTCATATCCAACATTTATATTTTTAAATATACACACGTAGCCACATAATCACATATCGTATATTAATACCAAATAACATCACATACACCATAACGCCACACTAGGCTTGGATGATCTCGACTCACCACTTAAATTACTTGGTCGCTAACTAAGCGAAGTCTTCGAATTTGGGCTTCCTAACTCAATGTGCCTTTCCTAAATTATCCAAAACCTATTGACCCTCACTTGTGCCTTTTGTTCTATTGACCTTATACTATCTTACAACTATGGTGGTCGACCTAATACTCACTTCTAAGTGTCCTAAAACTATGTGATAAGTGAAAGTGCTCACTGGTGTAAATTTCAGAATGGTAACTAAGGTTTCTTGAGTGCATTAGACACTCTTAAACTACAAGTTTTTCTTCAAAATTTTTACACAAGACTCTCCTGACCTAAGGGCATCTCATAAGCTTGATGTGGCTCAAAGGCCTGGCTTGGGCCTTCTTGGGCCTAAGCTAAAAGTCCAAGGTTCCCCTGTTTTTCTGGGCAGAAAATGCCCTGACTTGAATTAACTTGTGGCACATGGTTCTAGCTCATATCCTATGAACTATGGTTGGAAAAACTTCTCTGACATACCCTCTAACTAAGGCCCAATTGGGCCTAATGAGGGCCTACCCATGACATGGCCAAATCTCCCTATTTCTAAGTTGCAACAAAACTGTCCCCTGCTGGACAGATTTTGTTATTCTACTTGTGCACCTAACCAAATGACATGCAAACCTCCAACCAACTCCTAAAACCTATTATATACTCCCCATACTAACTTCTGGTGGCTTGGGCCTCAAAGTGCACATCAATGACATGGTCAAAACTCACTCTAAACCTCAGGGTACTAAACTGATTTTTCTGCAGAAACTATAACTTCTCATTTTCCAAGATTTTAACTTGACAAACCCAACTAACAACAACTAAATACTTAAACCAAGACCTATACTTGGTATTCTACTGAACTAACTCCCTTTTTCTTAAAATACCCTTGGTGAGATCATCCTTACCTAAGGTGCAACTATGGCAAAACAAAAGAGACTACTCTTAACAAATCGCAAATCTTCATGCCTTTGAAACAACAAGATATATATTTTTATAAAAGATAACCACAAATTATTACCATGCAACAAGAAGCATAAATCAATATTATCACATTATTCCTACTGAAATTAAGGCTCACTAACAAAATCTTTCCAAATAATCAAAATTTCACAACAAACTAAGAGAATTCCACATGCATGCATGCCTTCGGGTTTTTCAAACCAAAACAACATGATTTCCAAATAAATTTTTATCATAATTCAACATGCAAGCCTAACATGGATTACAACTAAATGATCAACTAGCATGCAAAAGGATTTTATCAAGACTTTACTACAAAATTCATGTTATCATCACAAAATACACAAAAATGTTAACAAGGCAACAAAACACCATCCATTCGGCTCCTATCAAGTCATGGCCGAATGGATTAGGGTAAAAACAGCATTCGCATAGGTGTAACACTCTTATGTCTAGCCATTCTTGACCCTATGATACTATAACTCATGGTGAAAGCCTTAGATTCACAAGAATCAAGGAGGTTCACTTTGAGTTTAACAAAAACATCACCATGCAAGGTCAAAACATAGGTTTTTCACTCTATACTTTTGAAATATATAAGAATAACATATAGGGAGTAAAATTACTTGAATATAAGATGATTGTTTGGGTGAAAGAATGAAGAAATGAAGGGGATGGAGGGCCTCGGCTATGGGATGGCCGAGAGTGAGGGTTGAGCCGAGAGGGAGGGAGGAGAAAAGGGGAGGGTGGAGTGAAAATGGAGTGATCATCACTTTAGTTTTGTTTTTATGTCTTTGACTAGACTAAATGTGAGTGGATTTAGGAAATGACAAGAGTAACCCTCTAGCTAAAGTTAGGCAAGTTTGCATGCAAGGTCAAGGAGGTAATTTGGCTAGCAAAATGTGAGTTAGTGGGGTGGAGAATGTCTTCTTTGCCCTTTGGTTAAATAGAAGAGAGTTTGCATGCAAGGTTATTCATGTAATTTGATAATTATTAAGCAACTAATTTCCAAAGATTTATTTTTATATAATAAAGTACAAGTTCAAAAATTATAAAATTTATACCATAAAATAACTTGGATTTTTAGAGACTTTATAAAAATCATTTTCAAAATTTGTGTACAAAATGTCTTTTAAAAGAAAATTTTTCCAAAGCTTAGAATATTCCTTATAAATCAAAAATAAAGAAATTAAATAAATTCTTGCTTTGAAAAATCATATACTACCCAAAGCAAATTTATAATGCAGAAATTTTCACTCACACAAACGTACAAGCATTGAATATATTTTTATTTAACTTAATATTATTCACAAATAATATTACATAAAATGCCGGTCGTAACATTCCATGCTATCTCCATCAGCATTTTCTGATGCCCCCCTGAAGTTATGCTCTCTGAAATTTCAGAATTTGAGTTGGATCCTTCAGGAATTGAAGAATCAGAGTTTCCAGAATTATCAGAATTTGGCTCATCAGAACATGATGAATCAGAACTTGAAGAACCAGTGAGAGGTTCTGATGCTTCTTGAGAGTCTTGAGATGTGGTAGGTTCATCAGCTTGCTCCACCTGAACAGGTGCATTTTTCTTTGGAGCAATTACCACAGTTTCAATGACATCAGAATTTAACCCGTCAGAACTTACAGGATCAGGATTTAGGTCATCAAAATTTATAGAATCAGAATTTAAATCTTCATTTTCTAATCTCAGCTGATCATGATCATTGAATTCTTTAAGTCCAGTAATTTTTTTATCATCAAAAGATACATTGATAGATTTCATGACAAGCCTTGTTCTTAAGTTGTAGACTCTGAAGGCTTTTGTGGAAAGTGGATATCCAACAAAAATTCCTTCATCAGCTTTTAGATCAAAATTTGACAGCTGTTCAGGATGAGTCTGAAGAACAAAACACTTGCATCCAAATACATGAAAGTATTTCAGATTTGGCTTCTTTTTCTTCACCATCTTATATGGTGTTTTTCCATGCTTGTTTATAAGTGTAGCATTCTGTGTAAAACAAGCAGTCTGCATAGTTTCAGCCCAAAAGTAGGTTGGTAGCTTTGCTTCATCAAGCATAGTTCATGCAGCTTCAATAAGAGTCATGTTCTTTCATTCTACAACTCCATTCTGCTGTGAAGTTCCAGGTGCAGAAAATTCCTGCTTTATTCCATGCTCTTTGTAGAACTCTTCCATGATTGAATTCTTGAACTCAGTGCCATTATCACTTCTTATTATTTTAACAGAATCTTTGACCAACTTAAACAGCTATCTGACATGATCAGTTAGAGTATATGCAGTTTCATTCTTCTTGTGCAAGAAAAACACCCAAGTGTATCTTGTGAATTCATCCACTATAACCATAACATATTTCTTCTTTGTAACGGACATGACATTTATTAGGACCAAATAGATCAACAGGTAGTAAGTGATAAGGCTCAAGCATTGAGGATTCAGTTTTGCTCTTGAATGAAGATTTTCTTTGTTTTGCCTTTTGACATGAATCACAAAGGCCATCAGGAGAAAATATTGATTTTGGCAGACCTCTTACAAGATCTTTCTTTACTAGCTCATATATGTTGTTGAAATTTAAATGAGAGAGTCTCTTGTGCCAATTCTGGCTTTCTTCAATTGATGCTCTGCTTAACAGACAGATTGCAGAACCATCAGAGTTTGTTGAAAGTCTAGCTTCATATATGTTACCATGTCTGTAACCTTTCAGAACCACTTTGCCTGTAGAATTACTTACAACTTCACAGTGTTCTTCAAAGAAATCTACATGATAACCTCTGTCACAAATTTAATTCACACTTAGCAGATTATGTTTAAGTCCCGACACAAGAGCTACTGATTCAATTATGACATTCCCAAGATTGATATTTCCATATCCCGGAGTTTTTCCCATGTTTCCATCTCCATAAGAAACTCCTGGGCCAGCTTTCTCCACAAAATCTGATAGCAGGGCTTTATTTCCAGTCATATGTCCTGAACATCCACTGTCCAGAACTAGGATGTTTTTCCTGTTGCCCTGCAATCACAAAGACCACTATTGGTTAGTTTTAAAAGACCCAGACTTGCTTGGATACTTTGGCCTTTTTAACTTTGTTAGCATTTACAGCGGATTTAATTTCAGAGTTTATGCTAACATGCTTCTTATCAGACTTTATATTAGACTTTGCATCAGAATTTACACTAGAAGGAATTACACTAACTTTCTTCAAGGAAGGTTTTATTTGATAATATTCATAGTACAAACTATGATATTCCTTACAAGTATAAATAGAATGCCATAAACCACCATAATGAAAACAAGGATTTTGTGGTTTAAACCTAACAAAATGACTCTTAACTCCTGATCTAGGAGGTAAAGAGTTTATATCTTTATTTTTCCTGCAAAAAGAAGCAAGATGGTTAGACTTTCCACAATTATAACATTTCTTTCTAGGAGCATTAGGAACAAGCATATAATTATTGCTTTTATTCACACCTTCCTTTCCATTCGTATTTTTCCTAACTTCCTTTACCCTGTTCACATTTCTAATCTCTTTCAGCTTATGCTTAAGCTGCTTCTTTGTCATTAAACCTATGTTTACTGAAGCCGGCTTGTCCTATTTTAATTTGTCAGAAGTTGACTTTTCTTTGACTTCTGTCTTAAAGTCTTTCATCTTTTCAGAATCAGACACATCAGTTTTTGCTACAAATTTAACAGGATTAACTTTAGGCTTTTCAGCTTTCTTGGTAAAGTTTGGTTTAGATGACACGGTTTCTTTTTTTTCTTTATCATCTAGCTAACCTAGACCTTCTTTCCAATTTGCATTTTCTAAGATTTTCTGAGTTGTTCTTCCAGAGTTAGTCCAAGTTTTTATTATCTCCTTTTCCTTTTCCTTTTCTAGTTCAGATTTAAGAGATTTATTCAATTTTAGCACTTCATCTCTAACATACAAAGCCTCATCTCTTTCTTTCTGAGTTTGATGGAACATAACTAACTCTTTTTCTAAATAGTCATTTATGTTTCTAAGAGCAAGACTTTCAGATGTTAATCTTTGATTTGTTAAAGTTTGATCTCTAAAACTAATGAACATGGTTTTCAAATATAATCTTAGCTCAGAAATATCATCAGTATGAAAAACAAGACTTGATTGAGGTACCTTTAATTCAGCAGCATCAGTACGGCTATCAGCATTTGCCATCAAGGCATAGTTCACCTCATCTTCAGAATCTGAAATGTCTGCCTAGTTTTTCTTCTTTGTAATAAGTTTCTGTCCTTTATCACCTTTTACTTTCTTGTAGTCAGGAGATATGTGGCCTCTTTTACCATAATTGTAGCATTTGACATTTGAGTTGTCTCCTCTGTCAGACTTTCCTCCGTTGCCTTCAGACTTTCTGAACCCTTTCTTTTCAGAACTTCCACCTTTCCTGGAAAACTTCTTGCTCGTTCTGAATTTCTTGTAGGCAATCTTTGTGATACCCTTCACCATAAGAGCACACAGTTGCATCATCTCTGCATCAAGATCAACTTCAGATAAATTTTTAGTTTCTGAATCATCATCATCAGAATATGATGACATCGAATCAGACTGTATGATGAGAGCCTTTCCTTTGCCCCTCTTTGAGACAACCACTTTAGGAGATTCATCCTCAGCTTTAAGAGCAACTGTGTTTGACTATACTCCATGTCTTTTACTCCTTTGATCCATCTCAAGTTCATGAGTCTTGAGCATACCATAAATTTCAACAAGAGTAGTTTCAGCAAGGTCATAGTTATCTCTTATGGTAGTAGACTTCAAATCCCAATTTTCAGGAAGAGCTAAAAGGAATTTTAGATTTGAATCTTCAAGATCATATTCCTTATCCACCAGTGACAGATCAAGTTTTGGGTCAAAGTGCTCATACTCTTGTGTGAGTAAAGTCTTCCTGTTCTTTTTTATTGCATCAGTTCCCTGGCATCTTGTCTCCAAAGCATCCCATATCTCTTTTGCAGTCTTGCATTCAATTACCCTGTTTGACATGATATTGTCAATTGCACTATGCATCAGATGCGTTACCCTTGTATCCTTGGCAATAGATGAGATGTCTTCAGTTGTGTACTCACTTTTCTCCTTTGGTATCATCTTTGCTGGTTGATCAGCAACTGCAACAGAAAGCTTGGTAGGCTTATATGGTCCATCATTAATTCTATCAAGGTATTCTAGATCTCTGGCTTCCATAAATATAGCCATCTTTACCTTCCATATAGGATACTCAGATGCTCTCAGTATGGGAACTTTAATACTCTCATATCGACTGTGAGTTTGATTGTTTTGAGTATCTTAAGTTTTGGTGGGCTTAGGTGGAGTTTGTGTTTCTTCAGACATGATTGTAAAGTGGATCTCACTGTTTGTAAATCAACAGAGAAGCTCTGATACCACTTGTTTGGTCACACAACACTATAGAAGGGGGTTGAATATAGTGTTTATACAATCAAATCGATTTCGAACACAAGTATTTAACAGTAATCAAGTATATTCAATATAAGAAACTCTGTTACAATAGAACAGTTCTTCTCTCTCAGTGATGAACAATATCACTAAGACCTTCTAGGTTACAATATATAATCTTTCTCGTTAATGATAACACATATAGTGTAAACCCTAAGTTGTGTTTATATAGTACTCAGTTATAAGATATCTTCTAACTGATATGGAATATAATTTTGTCTCCTAAAATACATCAATCAGATATTATCTTCTACAAGTCTTCTAACTGTCCAACTCTTCATGCATATCTTCTATTGTTTCAGTCACGATCCTCTCCTGTAAATCAGTTACATTCCTTATTTGAAGTATCCGCACTTAAGTCCTGATATAAATCCTAACGGCCTTAAGTTCTGATATAAGTTCTGACTTCAGTAAGTTCTGATTTCCAGTAAGTCCTAATATTAAGTTCTGAAACTAAACACAACAGATTAGACATGACATCTCAAATATATCTAACAGCGCTCGTGCCAGAGGAATTCAGTAATGATGGTTAAAGCCGTGAAGGTGGTATTATGGTGTGAAAGACTGACATTCCTTCTGATAATTGTGCGATACTCAACCATAATAGTAGTCTGGTAAAGATTTAATTCATGTTATCACTGTGAGTGGGCTACCTATCTTAGAAGGTACTATCTTGAGATAAGCGAGGACCATGTTATAAAAGGACTAAATAAACCTTTGAGCTTCACGTCTCCTAATAAAGACATATGGTTAATAATAATATTAGCCTGCTATCGTTGCTTTCATCGAAACTCTTCTGTAATTTTATCTGCTTCATGTCATGTATGTACGTCAGGATCAGGAGTGTTCTTCATGAATCATGAATGGTGTTTATGTTACCTCCTTAGAAAAATTTGATACGACATGTATGGACTCCGTATGGTTAGCTATTAAGATTCCAAGGAAAACAAATGACTACCGTAGGTCCATGGTGGACTATAGTAATGCAGCAATGATTCTGCGAATAATGAGATGATAATAACCGGGAGAGTTGTATTGTAATGGATGTTGATATTGAGTACCAGTAATCGGGTCGTGGTGATGTATAAGTTATCATTGATAGACTAACTGGTGGATTATCTACCTATTGAATATTTATTCTTTCTTATCGACAGAGAGTCGTATTACTATACGAGGAAGGTTGTGGGGAAAGCGTAGAATTCTAGTAACGATGATGTCTAGAATGAAATCCCAGATTTGATTTTCGTTGTCGAGGGAGTTTCAACAGTGTTTGTCTATATGCTCGAGCAAGAGCATGGGTTCATAGAATGATGAACGGAATAGCAAAAATATTCAGGCACGTGAATTGCGATGCGATAATACTGGATATTGATATAGATACTTATGTTTCATTTTCCTTTGATAAACCTCTATAGTTCAGAGGTAGATTCCAAGCCAGATATTTTGTAGCAACATATTTTTTTATATAATGCTCTTAAATTCGTTCTTTTCTCTCCTTTTCATTTTGTATAAGCTGAGAAGAACAACCCTTCAAAAAGGGGAGGTATTTCCGAATAACTATCTATCTGTGTGATAGAAGCCTAGTAGGATACCATCTATTGTTTAATTGCTTGTCAAGTAATAAAGGCTGGCCACCTTCTAAACTAACTATGCGATGTAACAAGTGTTCATGATCATAGTCATCTCTCAATAAAATCTTTTACTTCTATACGATGGATCAAGCTTTCGAAGATGGAAGCAGCTAAAAAGGAAGTAGTAGCAGTGCGGTGGTGTTCCGAATCTAAAGCGTTCGTGATACTAAGGTTGACGCAATTGTGAAAGGTTTATAGAATGCTAACAAACTAAAGTGTAAACAATATAGTATTAGGAACGGAAGATAGTAACGATTACGGATGGGAAAAGAGTGGGTATTGAGAATCAAAATCTATAGCGCAAGAAGCTATGATGAAAGTCTGTGTGATAGACTTAAAAGAATTTGGAATGATCACTTAGTACGTATCGAGTTTTCTTACGACGATGGATGATATGACAGTGTCGGAATGTCTCCATACGAGGCCCTATATAGAAAGAGATGCTGATCTCCCTTGTATCAGAATGAAGTTGGAGAGCGCAAGATGCTCGGGTCTAAAGTAGTCCAATTAACCAAGGATATAGTAAATCTAATCAGAGGACGGCTAGTACAAGCCCAAAATCGAATGGAGGAGTACGCTGGTATGGCCCGAAAGGACAAAGTGTATAAAGGAGGGAACCTTGTATTGTTAAAATTATTCCCTTGAAGAGAATTGATGAGGGTTGGAAAGGAAGGAAAGTTTAAGTCCACGATTTATTAGACCCTTGGAGATATTAAGACGCATTGGGAAGTTAGCATATGAGCTAGCCCTACCCCCGAACCTGTAGCAAGTTCATAACGTGTTCCATGTATCAATGTTAAGGAAGTGTAATCCGGATGCTAGACAAATAGGGGCATATTAGCGCATAGACATGCAACCAGACGTAACCTATATGGAGCAACCAGGAGGGGTTATAAATCGAAAATGAACAAGTGCTTAGGAAAAGGGTTATCAAACTAGTCAGAGTTTGGTGGTAGAACCACAATACGGAAAATTGACTTGAGAGTTAGAAAGTGCACCTCCAAGAAAGTATCCCAATTCATTTTCTATCTGATTTCGGGACAGAATCCTTTTAAGGAGGGGAGACTGTAATAACACCAATTTTTGGAATTTTTGAAACACTGATGAATAGTAACTTTTTGTTGATGATGCTGATTAAGGAAAATTATCAGACCACACTACATAGGAGTACTGTTATGGAAATTCTGAGATCGTATTAGTATTCCATAAAGTAAATGAGTGTATGTAAAGATCGTCAGAATCCAAATTCGAACACTTTGATTTTTTCCCGAAAATCCACCAGATACCGAAAGGATTAAGTATAATGTAACATAATTAAAATGATTTTATTTAAGGATTATAGCGGAAGATCATTAAAGGAATATAAGATATTGAGAAAGGGTTAAGGGAACCCAAGAAATAAGATCCCGGATATGATCCCTCAAACGACGAACGAAAACGAAAGTTAAGCGAACCGTATAACAGATAAGCGATCATTAGCCAAGTAATTAAGCACTAATCAAAGGGATTAGGGGAGAATGACATCATCCAACCATAAGGATTGAACAAGTGTCCTTGTAATGATGTAATCAAGGTGAGATCATCACTTTATTAAAGCAAAAGTAAAGATATTTTGAAAGGTTAATTTTCAACCAAGCATTTCATTTCATTCAAAAAAAAATCAATCAAGCAACATTTCATTTCTCTCCCCCCATTTCCAAGCTTCTTGCTCTCGGCCAAAATAATACCAGCAACTTCAAACTGCCATATCTCCTTTAATACTCACTCAAATGTTGTGTTCTATAGCTCGTTGTAAAGGTATTGAGATGGCCTACAACTCATGTTCATGAGTCTCGTCCAAATAATCATGGTAAGACCCTCATATTTACAGTTCTTTAAATCGGACTAATTGTAACTCCAAAAGTTCTAGCTCATTTTTTGAACTCCTTTGCAAGTTTGAACATGATAAACATAGATCAAGGCTCTATTAAGGATTACAATCTCTTGTAAGTGGTTTAAGGATCTAAGGAAGGTATAAACTTCAAACCCTAGCTTTGATTTTATAATTCCATTAAGTTTTATTGAAGCATTCTTAGTATTAAGGCTTGATCTTTGATTATAAGTAGTTTTGGTAGATTTGTATTGGTTTTGAATATTGGGTCTTTGATTGGTTGGATAAATTATTATAACTTGGAGTTGGGGACTGAGTTTGTAGTATGATGGTTGAATATTGTTGTGTTGGTGGTTGTGAGTTTTAGGGATTAAAAGTTAAGGTATATTGATTGTTGTATTTATTACTAAGGTTCGGGAGCTCAAGGCCTTTAATGGCTGGTCTCGTGTTTCATAGCTTACATCTGCCTTTACGAGATGCCTACGTATCTATGTGAATTAGAGAATCAAGTCAAAAAACGTAGTTATGATATGAGGGGTAGATCCCTTTATATAGATGTTGAGAGTCCTTGAATTGGACTAGGGATAAGAGACTTGTTGATCAAGTTCTCAGATTTTCGATAGACTTTGAAGTCTTAGAATAGAGGAATCAAATTCCTAGTTGGTATAGGTGCACCCTTTGAGGCTATCTTTTATAGAATTATATCATCGTTAGGACTTATTTCATGAGCTGATAATCCCCCTATTTATTAATTACAAAATTAATAAATAATCAAGACTTCGGGCCTCATTAAATGGGCTTCGCTATTGGACCGTATCCGCTCTAATTAATTCAACATTTATTATATTTCTAGGCTAATTTTAGGCCCATATCATGAGTGAATTGATGAGGATTTAGATTGGTAATTATTTTGGGAATCTCGTAAACATAACCGTCGTAATGCTCGTTTTCCTTAGACTGTTTTGCATGAAACTTTAGGACCCGTGAACTCACTTTAAACTTCTGACCTTTACCCTGTTTATATAGTTCATGTTACGAGCTTCGTTTTGATATGTCGTTCTCGTAAATTCGAGGTACGAGCAATGAGAAATGACCATTTTAAGTAATGGCATTTCGCGAGCGAACCCCGAAACCTCGAGTAACTTTGAGACCATAATTGAGACTTTTAAATGATTAATCGAAACACTAAACAATTATGTAAGGTGTAGGTAGTTGGTAAAGTACTCGTGAAAGAGTCGCCTTAAAATTCGTAACAGTTAATTTATTAAAATTGGTGGAGCCGAGGGTACACAAGCGATTAACGCAAATCGTTAAGCGCATAAGCGACCGTTAGGGTATGAGTGAGTTTTGACTAGTTTCTTAAGCGACCGTGGTCTAATTTTGGCTTATGTTGTTGTTCATAGGTTACCGGACCCACTCTAAGCTTAAGTCTACCCTGGAACACTTAGGCAAGTTTTCTACCCGTATAACTTTTGTTGTGATGTATATATGTATATGCATTATCTTGCGATAAGTGCAAGATTGTTATTAGCAAATATTGCGATATATTAGAGCATGTTGATATGATATATATGCATGCCTGTTTCGTAATCTTTATATCTTGTTATCGATTCAATTGCTTATAAACTGCATAATACCTATGCTAGAGATAAGCAGTAGTTGCGTATACTCTTAGTATAGGGAACCCAAAGTTGAACATTTTTCCAAATCGGGAATCGATGTTCCCGAGTATAATATATGTATATATATATATATATATAGTTATCTATAACTATTAATCGAATAAGGTATATTTGATGGTTTTGAATAATAATCAAACTTATTTTCGATTATTCAAATAAGGATCGTACTTTCGTATAAGTTTATCTTATGTTATTTATTATTCGTTTCAAGTATGAGTTTTAAAACTTCTACTTCAAATTATTTTTATAAATATTATCCTTTATGGGAATATTATTTAAATAATAATATTCAGATATTTTCTAATATATCCGGACTGATTTATTTTATAAAATCATCATTACTCTAAACATTCTTTAAAAAAGTTTTCGAGTCTTTAAAATGATTTTAAAAGTTAGAGCGGATCCCAAAACTCGTTTTCAAATTTAGGATCTCCCTTTCGAAGGGGACTTAAATACTCTCTCAAAAATCTAAGGGATCCGGCTCTCTGGTGTATTTTATATTCGCAACGAGGTTGCTGTTTTAAGAAAACAATTTGATTACTTGCCTAATGTTCGGGAAGTAAGTCCATCTAATTGAGTCGGCATAAGCGACAGGCCGGGGTACGGTCTATGAAGGTGTAAGAGGCTGGGTGACAGTCCATCCATGCGTGAGTGGCCGGGTAACGGTCTAATGCGAGGTCCTAATATGGCTAGGGTGATGACCGGTGAGGAATTCATCCATCTACAGTAGAAAAGGTTACTTAATTGGTATCTTTGCCTGATCAACAAGATATCGGGTTTATGCCAAAACTTTCTTCTTTCCAAATGCATTGGATATTATAACTCTGTTTATACTTTTCATAACATAGGTTTTCAAGGAAAGTATGAGATATATATATAGGTGTATATATATATTGGGACTTAATGAAGTATCTCGTAACTTTATTTCTTTTTAATGATATTTCAAAGATTGAATCTATCCAAGTCTTATCTTGTAGTCTCATCTATGTGATGAACTTCTGAAACTGATTATAGCCTGAACGGTTGTAGTTCGAGCAGTATTCGGAAAAGATATAAGTATATTGGAGTATCTTGTAACTTCATCTTTTTAACTTATATATAGTTAATGATTATCTTATGCACGACAAAGATTTTCAGAAAAAATGTTGAGACGAGGTTAGATATATGAGATCACCTTGCAACAATATTTTATACAGTTATAAACCGGAACTTTGTGTATATTATACATGTCAGAGGATTTTAAAGATTTTGAGAAGTATATATGTATATATATACTGAATATTTTACGACTTCGTCGCATTAAGATATCAAACTTGGTGCATTTCTTCTTGACCAAGACTTTCATGAGTACTATGAGAATGCTCATATATTGTTAATTATTATACATATTATTTTGGTGGGCTTGTTGCTCACCCTTGCTTTCTTCTTTCATCACATAACAATAGATAGACAAGATGAACATGACCAAGCTCCCAATTCGTAAGCGGATAGAAAACGTTCCGCAGTTTCCTGTAAGCGTTGATGCCGCTGTAGCTGAGGTAGGAACTACCAATAGGCTATGTTTCAACTGTTGATTTACCAGACTTATGTATATTATGAATTGTACTAATGGTAAAGAATATGTAAATTTAATCAGAAACCCTTTTAAGGTGTAATAGTTTATATTTTGTGGAATAAAATGACTTGTGTTATTTTTGGTATTCATCTCTGAGACTATAACTTATGGTGTGTGTGTATTGTGGGGTCACAGTGCGCATTAGTTGGTTGATTATTAAGATTAAGTGTTATTAAGGAAAATGGAACTCGTGACAACCCGGATCCCCGACCCCGGATTTTGGGGTGTTACAATTTAGCATGCCTTACTGGAATAACATGTTTGCAAACAGAATGCCTTTTCATGTAAACCAAAATGTGCATGATAATTCTGCTTCAATGAACAGTTTCAAAGGTCCAACTCAAATGACAAAGGATGAATCTGACATACCTAAGTCAAATGAGGCTAAACCTAAGAAACCAAAGAAAAAGGATATTAGGGAAGGACCCAAGGAAACTTGGGTACCAAAATCAACTTGATTTGATTTTGATGTGTGCAGGGAAATAAAAAGAATCTTTGGTATCTAGATAGTGGTTGCTCAAGGCACATGACTGGAGATTCTACCCTGCTCACTGAGTTCAAGGAAAGAGCTGGCCCAAGTATCACCTTTGAAGATGACAGCAAGGGTTATACTGTGGGATATGGCTTGATTTCAAAGGATAATGTCATCATTGAAGAGGTTTCCCTAGTGTATATACTCAAGCATAATTTGTTGAGTATTATCCAGCTTTGTGATAAGGACAACTCAGTCACTTTCAATTATGAAGCCTGTGTTGTGACCAACAAGAAGAGCAACAAAGTGGTTCTCACTGGAGTGAGAAAAGGAAATATGTACCTAGCTGATTTCAACTCATTAAATGCAGAATCAGTAACTTATCTTCTCAGTAAAACAAGTATAGATGAAAGTTGGCTATGGCACAAGAAGTTGTCCCGTCTAAACTTCAAGACCATGAATGAGCTAGTGAAAAAAGATTTTGTTAGAGGTATTCCTCAAGTGGAGTTTTTAAAGGATGGATTATGTGATGCCTGCCAAAAGGTAAAGCAGATTAAAGCATCATTCAAGAAGAAGCTTGATTCAACAATTGAAGAACCTTTGTAACTTTTACACATGGATTTGTTTGGACCAGTCAATGTGTTGTCCATCTCTAGAAAAAGATATTGCCTAGTAATTGTAGATGATTTCTCAAAGTTCTCTTGGACATATTATCTAAAATCCAAAGATGAAGCTAGTGAAATCATCATCAATCACATAAGGCAAGTCAACAATCACCCTGACCTCAAAGTAAGAAGAATCAGGAGTGATAATGGAACTGAGTTCAAGAATTCTGTGATGAGACTATTTTATGAAGAGAATGGGATCATGCATGAGTTTTCTGTAGCTAGAAATCCACAACAGAATGGAGTGGTTGAATGGAAAAACAGATCTGTTATTGAAGCTGCAAGAACAATGCTAGAAGAATCAAAGTTACCAACATATTTTTGGGATGAAGCTGTGAATACTGCATGCTACACTCAGAAAGTTTTTGGGCTTAAGGAATCAAACTGATCAACATGGAAAGTTTGATGCCAGAGCATATGAAGGAATTTTTGTTGGATATGCTATTGGAAAAGCATATAGAGTCTACAATCTGAGAACCAACATTGTCATGGAATCAGTGCATGTTGTGTTTGATGATAAAAAGATTGAAGGACTGCAAGATGGAGATTTCCATGAGAGCCTCAAATTTTATAATGTGGAGATGATTTATGAAGATAGTGATAATGATACTGATCAAGAACCAATATCCAAGGACAATGCAGAAAAATCTATAACTAATAAAGCACATAATTCGACATCGGTCGAAAGACCTAGTGCATCATCCATTGAGAGACAATCTGCATCATCAGTGGATAGGGAAAGATCAACATCCGTCGATCCTTCTACAGGAATTGGAAGTCAGATAAGATTACAGTCAGAAAGAACCATATCTTTAAGTCAAAGGTCCATAAATTCAGGGGGAGTTTCTTATCATCAAAACTCTACTAATCATCAAGATAGTAATGATGCCTCTTCATCTAGAGCTAATCTACCACAACAGAGAAAATGGACTAGAGATCACCCTTTTGAGCTCATTATTGGTGATGCATCTTTTAGAGTTCAAACAAGAAAAGCAACTCAAGAAGAATGTCTGTATAGCAGCTTTCTTTCTAAGGAAGAACCAAAGAAGATAGAAGAAGCTCTATTGGATCCTGATTGGGTTTTAGCTATGCAGGAAGAGCTAAACCAATTTGAAAGGAACAAGGTATGGAAGCTGGTACCCAATCCTAAAGGAAAGAATCCAATGGACACCAAGTGGGTATTCAGAAACAATATGGATGAAAATGGCACAATTGTAAGGAACAAAGCTAGATTGGTTGCTAAGGGCTACTGTCAACAAGAAAGAATAGATTTTGATGAAACTTTTGCTCCTATTGCAAGAATTCAAGCCATCAGAATTTTCTTAGCCTATGCAGCCCATGCCAATTTCAAAGTCTATCAAATGGATGTCAAAAGTGTCTTTCTGAATGGAGATTTGGAGGAGGAAGTCTATGTCAGTAAGCCTCCTGGTTTTGAAGATCCAAATTTTCCAGAATATGTTTACTATCTTTTGAAAGAACTTTATGGACTGAATCAAGCACCTAGAGACTGGTATGATACTTTGTCAAAGTTTCTCTTAGAAAATCACTTCACAAGAGGTACTGTTGACAAAACTCTATTCTTTAGAAATGTTAATGGCTCTAGTATACTTGTTCAAATTTATGTAGATGATATTATATTTGAGTCTACAGATGAAAAACGTAGCAAAAAGTTTGCCAAATTGATGGGAGAACTAACTTACTTTCTTGGTTTACAAGTTAAGCAAGTTAATGATGAAATATTCATTAGTCAAACCAAATATATTTATGATCTTTTAAAGAAGTTTGATCTAATGGATTGCACATATGCAAAAACTCCCATGGCCACTACAACTAAACTTGAATTAAATACTACTGAAAAGTCTGTGGATATTTCAAGCTATAGAGGCATGGTTGGTTCACTTTTGTACTTAACATCTAGTACGCCAGATAAAATGTTTGCTACTTGTCTTTATGCTAGATTTCAGGCTGATCCTAGAGAATCTCATTTAGTAGCTATTAAGAGAATTTTCAGATATCTCAAGGGCACACCAAAACTTGGCATTTGGTACCCTAGAGATTCTGGTTTTGATCTAACTGGTTATTCATATGCAGATTATGCAGGTTGTGAAATAGATAGAAAAAGTACAACAGGAACCTGTCAATTTCTAGGAAACAAGCTAGTATCCTGGTTCAGTAAAAAGCAAAATTCAGTTTCTACTTCTATAGCTGAAGCTGAGTATATTGCTGCTGGTAGTTGCTGTGCACAGATTCTATGGATGAAAAACCAACGGTTGGACTATGGTCTACAAGTGGAAAGAATTCCTATTTTCTTTGATAACACAAGTGCAATTGCCATCACTGAAAATCCAATACACCACTCAAGAACAAAGCACATAGACATAAAGTACCACTTCATTAGGGAACATGTGATGAATGGTACTGTGGAACTTCATTTTGTTCCAAGTGAAACGCAGCTTGCAGATATCTTTACCAAGCCACTTGATGAATCCACCTTTACTAGGTTAGTAAGTGAGTTATGTATGCTTAATTATTCTTAAATTATTTCTGATAATTTCGCAAGTTGTAATGCAGCCAGAAACTTAATTGATTTTTCTATTTTAAATGAAATTTTGGCTAACTCAAAATTTACATCTCGACGGATGTTCATTATCCATCGAGTTTGATCATCCGTCAAAATAGAATAGCTTGGTAAAAATCAATTACTTTTCTGGATTATTTTAAACCCGACGGATAATTGCTTTATTCTCATCCGTCGAATTGTCTATATCTTAGCCGTTAAAAGTACTGAACATTATCCATCAGATATACTTACAGTCTGTAGGTATATCACGACGGATAATTGACAAAATTTTGACAGTTTATTTTTATTTTTCATTTTTAAACTGCTATTTTGGGAAATTCTCATCGGGTCTTTAATTTTTATCCTATTTTATTTGAGAGTACATAAAAGCCTTACTTCAGTTTATTTTTTCTTTTATCACTCTCTACTACAATTAACTGTTCTCTTCTCTCTCAAAGAAAAACCCCCTTCTTTCTGTAATTTCCTTGCTTTAACAATGGCACCAGTAGTAAAAATCATGTCTCAGTCTGGATTCATATATGAGAAGAACAACTTTGTGGCACTAGTGAACAAAGAGATTCCAACATCTGAGGATTATCACACAATGATGGATTTTGTGAAGGGATGCAAGCTTAGCTATGCCATGCTGGAATCACCCACAATCCACTGTGAAGTTGTGGAAGAGATGTGGACTACTTCTGTGTACTAAGCAACTGACAAAATCATCACTCTCTCCATTAAAGATAAAGAACATTGCATTAACAATGATATTATCAAAGCATGCTTTAAAATTCCTCATAACACTACTACTAAGCCACACAAAGATGCTGATATAGTTAATTTGCTCAATTAGATGGGCTATGCACTTCCTACCACTAAGTATTTGTGTGATGTAGTTACCAAGGTAAGAGGAAAGAGTGGAGTTATTTATGTGATGTAGTTACCAAGGTGTTTTATGGTAAAGTAAGTAACTTTGATTCTGTCAACACTATAATGCTTAACAAGCTTTACATGCTTCTTACTGATAAGTACTACAATTTTAGTGATGCCATTATGTTTGAGTTAAGATACAAGTTATGGGAGATTAAAAAGAGATCTAGGAGTGTCTATTATGCTAGATTCTTTATGATTATTGCTAATCATCTTTGTGAGAATCTTGAGATTGTGAACCCAACCAACAAACTGGATTGTTGGGTTCAAGAAAGGAGAATTATTGTAGATTTAAATAGAGCTAATCACCACAAGGATGTGCCTCTTGTTTACTTGCCTATCATGGAGGGTCCACTGCTATCTCTACTATCTCTACCTCTCAAATTTCTTTTCCATTGACTGTGGCTATGGCATCTGTGTCGATGACCCAACAGATGCCTACCCAAGCCACAAAACCTAAATATTTTAAATCCAAGTCAAAGAAACCACACTCTGGTGTCCCTCAAAAGTTGTTAGTTTCAAAATCCACCAAAACCAAAGAGGGGAGTGTGAAGGGTGGTAAGATAGGTGAGGGACAGGGTGAAAATAGAAGAAACCCTAAGAACAAGGATGGAGAGGTGAGTGAATCCCAGCCTAGCCACACTGCAATTTCCCAACAAACTGTAGTGATTAATAAGGACAATAGCTCATTGCTAGTTGCATCCTCCCAAAAGGATGTGACTATTGAACAAAGCTCTCAGCCAAGAGCACAGGTCAAGAGGGTAAGGGACACAAGCTTACCCTAAACTTATGCCAGAAAGAAGAAATCTAAACACACTGGGGATGCACAGGGATCGCACACAGTGCAAACTGTAGCTAAAGACTCAGTCACTACACCATCTCAAATTCAGTTTGATGTGGCTCCAATAAATGTGGAGTCACAGCCAAAATCTTTAATAATAGAAGCACCACACACACAAAATTCTCCCACCAATTCTCTAGATGTGGATATGATCAACATATCAATTTTTGATTCTTCATCTTTAACTCTGTTGGAGAAGCCAAAATTAAATACAAGTGAGCATCTTCTTTTAGATGATTTGTTGGCTCACTTGCCAATTCTTTCAGGAATTGTTGAGACTTCTGTGCCAAAATTATCATTAATCTGCACAGAGTCCACAATAGTTTCCACTCCAAAGTCTATCATTTCTTCTATACCGGTGGATATTGTTCATCCGTCGGTTAGTGATTGTATCCCGGTGGATATGCCTAACAGCAGTCATCCATCGGCTATTCTAACTATTACCCCGACGGATGTCCTCATCCGTTGGTACTCACTACACAAGCTGAATTTTCAAAAATTGTTTCAAGTGTAGATGAGTTAGTGGTTGTACAATCACTCCTAGGTTTGAGGGAAGAAAGTGAACAGAGTGAGAGGATGAGTTGCTCTCAGGAAAAACGAGAGGAAATGAGAGAAATAATGCAGACTATTTCTTCCAGTCTGGCAAAAGTGAGTGAGGGGAGTTCCACCTTAGTAGGTGAAGGTGAGGGTGGTGAGCCAAGGGGAGCCCTTGATGCAAGGAAAGAGAGAAATTGAGAGAAAAACAGGTACAACTGAATGGGAAGAGCCCATTGTAAGTGAGTTAATGGATGTCAATGAGGCTGAAAAGAAATAACTAATTCAGCAAGAATATCAAGCTGTCTTAGATTCTGTTTCTTATGAAGCTGAGGAATTTACTCACTTTGTCTCAACTTATCAAGTTCTAGCTGAGCATGACAATGTTGCTGCAGAAAGAATGCTAAATCTGGTGCATACAACAGCCTCCATTCAAAGACCCAAAGATGCCATCTCAGCCATGCCTCTTACAGCTGGTGATGATGTTGATTATGGAACTGGTGGTTATGCTCAATTCTCTTCAACTGCACCAAATTCAATCTCTTCAACACAATCTGGATGTCACTTCACTTAAAATAGAGATTGATCAAGTCAAGAAAGATGTCTCTGAGAGATTGGATGTTAAATTTCCTAACACCACCATGCTTGACATTAACAGACAATTAAGGAAGAACCCCAATCTTGCAACCAAAGTGGACTCCCTGGATACAAGACTAAAAGTGTAATATCCAGGACATGACGTGTAATTATTTTTTTTATCAATAAATGATTTTTGTGTGATTTTATGTGATTTTTGGTGAATTATCTGATGATTGTTGT
Source organism: Apium graveolens (assembly GCF_009905375.1). Classification (NCBI taxonomy): domain Eukaryota; kingdom Viridiplantae; phylum Streptophyta; class Magnoliopsida; order Apiales; family Apiaceae; genus Apium; species Apium graveolens. The sequence goes on from NC_133651.1 coordinate 164,943,909, forward strand.
TGATATGTGGATATTTATATGTGGTAAAGTCTAGGTATGTTAATTTTATTATGTCCAAAATAAAATATAGATAATTAAGGTATTTTTCTGGTAATTTTTGGAGTATTATATGATGTTATATTGATTTATGAATTTATTATATATTTTTTGAACAATTACAAAATTATTCTATAAAGCCGGGAATCGTCCAACCTCAACCATTTTTACATTTTTATAACCCGAAACTCTTCCGAAAACTCCTTCCTAACCTAATCTGGTAATTCCGGACATTTTCCATGTTTTGACTTTTTCGATCCGGATTACGGTTTTACCTGTGCGCGGCCCGGCGCAATATTTTCGATACGCTAACCCTTTTCGATAACATTATCTTCGTACAAATTGTTTTACAGAAGCCCGGTTTTGATAATTATCCGAAATAGGATAATGCTTATCCAAAACAGGATAGTGCTTATCCAAAACAGGATAGTGTTTATCCAAAAAGGATGATATTTATCCAAAACGAATGTATTTATCGATCCAACACGATCCAGAATGTACTAATATTCTCTAAATATAAATAACCCTTTCTTATTTCATTTCCACGCGTAAAATCATAATCAGACAGTACAAACCCCTGAAAACCAGAGAAAACTTTATTAAAACACCGTATTCTTGAAAATCAATCGCACAAATGAAGGCGTTATCGAACTCCGATTCGGGCGTGCAATATATTAAAACGAAGCTCTTGAAATCCTCTTTCTGAATCGTCCATCTGTTTTTTCTCAGAAATCAAGGTATTTTTCTGACTTAATTATTTTAATTCGAATTAATTATGGATTATATTATGAATTTTTGTTCTTGATGTTTTTGATATGAGTTGATGGTATAATCGTGTAGATCTTTTCTTCCTGGTCAATTTGGTATATTATATGTCAAAAATCGAGTTCAATAACATGTAGAAAAGTTGATTTGATCTTTGAGTTTGAATGTTCTTCGTGTTCTTGAATAATTTCACCGGAAAACTCATACTTTTGGCTGGATTTTCGACTCGTTAAACCTGGGAACGTAAGACTTACACCATTAAAAAGATCGGGTGAAGGGGAATTGATTGGTAGGGTCCGTTTGAACAGGGGAAGCCGGAATCGATCACCGGATTCTGGGGAAGCTTCGCTGGCGGCGAAGTTTGACCAGAATTTTCGGCCGATTCATTGTTTTCTTGGTGATTTTGATTGCATAATTCAGCTTCTGGAGATGCAAACATGCATCCTTGTTATTTTGGCTGGATTCTGGGCTGTTCTAAAGGTGGCCAGAAAGCTTGGTGGCCGCCATTAATGGCGGCTGACCACCGAAGTCGGCGAGTGGGGAAGATAGGGTGACAAACTATGGTTTGGTCCCCTGAAGTTTCCCAAATTTTCAAAAATCTTATTTCAGTTTTAAAATTTTACAAAAAATGGATTTCTGTCTGAAATACTTTCAAAAATTGTATTTTCATTTATTTTAAATTCAAAAAATGTTTATTTATTTATTTTAAATTAAGAAAATTATTTTAATTATTTATTTATTAAAAAACAAATCGAAATTATTTTATTAATTAATTTATAATTAATTGATTAATTAATTAAATTAATTATTAATTAATTTTAATTCATTTAATAATTAGATTTAATTATATAAAATTGATTTAAAAATCTTGAAAAATAGTTTCGAGCCTTAAAATATTATTTTAAATTATTTTCAAAGCTCGATAATTGTTAAAAAATTATTTTAAAGTCAAATTCGGGTGTTTGAACTCTATTATTTAATTATAAAATGATTCAGAGTCCATTTTTAATTCCGAAAATTGTTCAAAAATTCATATTAAATACCTGGAAAATCATTTTGACCCCGAATCTTCTTTGAAAAATTAAATTGATCAAATATCTTACGTGCTATGTGTTATATGTGACTTGACTGTCATATAAAATTATTGTTTGTGTATTGTTTGACTATTTCTGCTATAACTTTTAATCCATACGTCGGATTCGAGTGAAACGAAGGGTAGTTAGAAGTTTGTATTGAATAAAATGAGATGAGAAATGGTGTTGATGAGTATATATGATGTCTAACAGAGGAAGCGAGACGTAAAAAAGGAAAGCAAGTGGTTAGTGAGTGGGAACTAATTGACAAGTGTTAGTGAAATGAAAGCGATTTGATAAGGCAAGTGTCCCTGAACTTTCTTGTAGTATACTTTTGAACTCCTTTCATTATGTTGCAATTATTCCCAGTAACTCCTATTGTGACGACCTCAACCCTGGGGTCAGGAGTTGACGTCACCAACAATAATAATAACATTCATAATCCAGTCCAACTCATTAATAATACATAACTACGACCCCTTTTCCAAGACCTTTTCCAGGTTTAAGTATGACTTAGGTTACTCAACTAACACAACCCAAATTACCTTACACCATCCTGACCACAAATTTAATGCAGCCACTCAACAGACCTCATTTGGTCTAAACACAACTACTTCAGATGAGCCTGACACCAAAAGAGCTGGAACTCTGCCCTGACTACCGCGTAAAAATCTCCTAGGCATCTGCAATACATATAAAATATTCTACAAGGGTGAGCAATTGCTTGCTCAGCAGCACCACTATATGAATAACAAGTAAAACAGTTTATGATAAATCAATGATAGGAACAGAGATTATAGCTTGCTTGCAAAATATGTAAAATAATTCATAAACTGGATATTCAAAACTAGCATGCTTTGTAAAACAATAACATCAGTAGTGTGTTGTGCATAAATACCAGAGAATAATTCTAGCATGCCATTTTCATTTCCAAATCCGCTATATCAACTACTCATGCCCTTACGAGAATCACAAATCCAAATCAGATACGTAGCGGATATGTGAAGACAGCTGATCAGGCTACCAACACCAGACGGCTCCAACTGCCATCTCATTTACCTGTTCCGGAACTCAGAGACTAGCTAGGTATCTCACCTGCTAGACTAATCGGTAATACAGTGCGTGAAACCGAATTAGCCTCTTATGCCACCTCAATAGGCCTACTATGGCCCCAACGTATCCCATATATGATCGTTTTATCCAGTTTTCAAAACACTTGCACCTATCTCATTTTCAAAATCATTTATTTAACCAGCACACATATAAAATCCATTTCACAAATCATTTCATTCGAGATAGATACCTTTCGAAGTTACTTCTCCCCAAAACAAATTGAAAATAGTGATTTATAACTACAGGGGATACGTAACTTAAAACGTTTCTGTTCCATTACGAGAATAAAATATTTAGCTATTCATACGTACTGAACCATAGAAGAATGGTCAGGGGTACTTGCCTTGCAGAGCGTTACAACTATCTCTAATTGACCTTGAAACGTTTCGGGACACTTGGATTTATCGCTTTACTATTTGACTATCCTGGATCCGACTTCAACGCTCAGGTCCTTCGCTTAGGAACCTCGCTGTGCTTGTCGACTGATCATTAAGTTATCTTAGTCCAATGTCCACTTTTAGGTTCCCGACTATAATCTACAGAGTCGAAATACCCTACGTTAGACGTCTAGATATGCTTGACATATCCTCAATAAAACATCTACCCATTCGATATCAATTGCCGACTCGTAATATACATAGCCTTATAGTACATGCAACAGCTAGGGTCCACATTCCCAAAATGTGGTTTGGCATTTACTTTTATAAAATACATATAAGCATCGTTTTAGTAAATCAGGGTCATCGAATATTTTGCAAAATATTTCATCACAACACGTAATTATGATTCATACAATATTTATAATTAGGTAGTTATGCGTTCGATTAGTATTCCCGATAATACACAGGATACGTTCCCGTAATTTTCGGAATTTATTTCTCGAAAATTGGACAACATCTCCTCTGTTTATCGAACTACCCGTCGAAACATAATAACGTCAAACTAACAACAATCATAATCCAACAATCCAACAAATCACACAATCCAAATTTCACAATTTCCCAATCACCGCTTTAACTCAACTAATTCTTATCATTATACGTATTTTATATTTTTAATTCATATTTTTATATTTATTTATTTTAAAATATTAGGACTCAGATAAACATCATCATCGTCCACCGTCCGCTCGTCGAAATTCATCACAACGGCGGTAAAAATTCGGTGGTGCCCATTTAGCACGGGTTTCCAACACAAATCTCCGCCGATAATAAAACAATTTTCCACATGCAATAAGTTTATTTCACGAATGTTAATCAACTATTTTCTGCAGAAAATGAAATAATAAAAAAAATCTGGAATCGAGTAGGGGAAAACACGCGTGCAACACACACGAACAACAAGAAATGAAACACAGTTCAATCGAAATCAAAGCAGTAAGGGCCGAAGAGAACATAGAAACCGCAGACACCACAGCCTTAAAATGTTAGAAATAACTCGAAGTTTATTAAAACATAAATTCCAAAATTTTAAAACAATTTCTGAAACGCAATTTATACCCGCTTTTTAACAGTTAACGAAACAAGGCGCGGGTAAAATTAATCCTGAAAATTCCCAAAATAAATTAAAAATTCTCGGAATATTCCAAACATAAATAAATATGAATTTCATAATTTTTGAAGAATTCTAGAATTAAATACAGATTTTACAAATAAATGTAATCAGAAAATCATATAGGGTTAAATAATTGATGAAATATTTATTTCTAAATTTTATAAAATCCCAAAAATAATTATTGTAATTATAAAACCATAAAAACAATTTTAGAGACATTCCAAATATTTATGCAAATAAATTTGCACTAAATTCACTTTTAAAAGTGAAAACGATTCGATACAACTCAATAGTTCCCGGTACACCTTAATTCACAAGGATCATAATAAAATAACACATAGCGATCGAAACCAATACACATATTTTATTTAACTATTTATTTAATAATTACACATTTAAATAATATAAATGTATACGAGTCGTTATATCCTTCCCCCCTTAAAAAAGATTCTGTCCTCAAAATCTGATCTAAGTAAACAAGTGAGGATATTTGTCAAGCATATCTGACTCTAACTCTCAAGTAAACTCTTCGACTCAGGCATTTATTCAAAGCATCCTCAATAGACATAAATTCATTACTAAGGACTCGCTCTTAATAATCTAGGGTCTGGATCAATTATTCCACGCAAAATAAATTTGGATAAGAGCCCATTGGCTCTGAATCAATGGTTTGGTTCAATCAGATACATATCACCTTAATATTAATGCGCAGAATACATTATATACATATACTGCAACTGCAGCAGCAACATCAACTCATGGGCAACTTTACTTATATTTATTTATACCTCTAACGGTTCAATATATTTAGGACTCTACTTGACCCTCCTATATAAACTTAACCGATCTCTTTCAAGGCGAAACTACCACAATCCTATTTCTATATATTATATTCTTTTGATACAAATCCATTTTCTTTCTTTGCATATCCAAAGCTGTTTCAACTCTTTTCCGAAGTAACACCACTACACTCTTGATGTACTAAATTAGCTCAGGTCCTAACAATATCTCTACTCCCACTTTAACTCAATAGAGTGAGGACCCACGCTTATGTCCATACAACACTTCGCAAGGTAGCATTATTTTACTAACATGATAACTATTATCATAGAATACTCGATCTATGGTAGGTGATTATCGCAATTCCATTTTTAAGCCCATCATATATACTCTCCACATATCTTATATTGTCCAAATCACCTTCTCACTTTGACCCTTCATCTGAAGATGATAAGCAGTACTCATTTTCAACTTAGTTCCAAACATTCAAATACCTCTTACTTATTCTCATCCGTCAAGATTAGAAAGTAATCTCATATATTCACTTCTTATCACCATTAGGTATTCGAACTCCAACTTTTACTCTTTCCAGTTCTTCTATTAATTCCTCAGTATTCTTAATCATATTCATTCCTTCTCTTCTATTCAAGATATTGGTCCCTGAATGGACCTTCCTTGGTTAGTAGTTACTCAAACAATTGGGCTCCTGACCAGAACTTCATACTTTTAGGGTTTATTATACAATTGCTACTGTTCAATTCTTCATGGCATTTCTCTAGGTTTTCAACTTAGCCTTCCTTAGCCCTTAGATGGGCGAGGATGTTATCAATAAATATAATTTACTTGTCCAATTACTCCTTATACACCATATTCCTTAAATCCTTATAGATAACTGATACACTTATTACCCTACATAATATCACCAACCTTGCAACGCTCATAACTCATCCTAATCACAATCTTTGACATGTCCTCAGGCTGTACCTTAAGTCAATCCCATAGAAATCACACACTCCTTGAATTAGGTCACATAAGTAACCAATTCTTTATAGAGGTTACCTTTTCTTATTTATCATTTTGTTAAACTCCTGATAATCAGTACACAATCTCATAATTTCATTCCTCTTTCCAGCAATATCACTGGTGCACCTCAATGGACTATATCTGGTATGTTCACTCTCCTCCTTCCAATAACTTTTACAATTATCGAACTAATTATTTCGTTCCAATGGCCTCCAGAACTCCAAGGCCTCTATTTATTACTCAAAGTTTCTCCAACTTAAGTATTTTCTTCTTTGCATCTTTACTCGTGGTGGATCTACCTTATATCCTTAGCTCATTACTCCTTTCCTTGCATGATTGGAAGAACTTCTTTTATTGCTTCTATATCCAGAAACTTACCTTACTATTGGCTTCTGTATACTTTACACTTCGCTTCTTCTAAAAACCACTCCTTACCTTAGTACAGGACAACCAACCCGATCCTAAAATCACATCAAACCCCTCTAGCTTAGAGGGTGTTAGATCAACTGTAACTACGTCCAACTTCTAAATACTTGTGATGTAGTATCTTGAATAATCGTTCTTCAATTCCTTGCAACATTCCCACTCATTCCATAATTGCAACACATAACTCCTGGATTTTCTGGATTACATTCTGATGCATAATGACCCTTACATCCATACTTGAAGTATTGCACATTCTTTCTACACGAGTCACTGTGTCTTCCGTCACAGGACTTGTAATCTACTACTCACTTAACTAACTAGGCTGGAGTGGAAGCAACTGAAGTAGCACTAGACCTAGCCTATAATAAACTCTATCTCCAGAATCTCTTACTCCTGCTCCGGCTAAACCAATTCTCAAATCCTTGAATGGATTCTCCTTGGTCTGCTTTGTCCTTAATACCTTCCAACTTCCTTTTCTTATCACTTTCTTCCTTAACAGTCAACCTCTGGTCACCTACCATTACTAGGGTGACCTGACCCATAGAGCAGTATGTCTTGAGTTACAATGCCACAACTCCTCTGTGAATTTTAGGCTTCAACCCTTGTTAGAACCTCTTTACCTTCTGACTCTCCGTACTTACATACTCAGGAACTAATCGGGCCAATTCTGTAAACTTGGCCTCAAATTCCAACACACTTCTTTAACCTTGTTTAGTTCTAGAAGCTCGATTTCTATTTAACTCCGCACACAATCTGGAGAATACCCTTCCAAAAACAACTCGGTAAACCTATCCCATGAAATAGGGCCTTCTCCTTCTGCACTCTGGAAAGATTTAAAACTAGTACTTTGATTCACTCCTTAATGTTACTACTGCAACTGTAGTTACCACCACTGAACCTGTTGGACTAGCTGCAACTGTTGTTGCTGCTGCTAGCGCAACAAATCTAGAGTTTCATTTATGATTGGACCCCTTGCAAAACTACTACTATTTTCTTTAGACTGGGTAGCTTTCTTGGGTGGCATTTTCCTGGAATATATAAATAAGTTTTATTTAAAACATAACAAAAGGTTTGACAGAAGGTATCACCGTTTAAACGGTGCACCTATATCAGGAAAATGCTGCCCAATCACAGTACCCAAGTCCTTAATATCGGGGTCCACTTATAAAAGAAATCTAGATTAATCAGCACTAACAATCACAGCAACAATGACAGTAGCATAATCAACAACAGTTCAGGAAAACTAGAATAATGAACACCATAGCATAGATCCTTAATACCACAACAACTGACCACTTCCCGTCATTACTCTATACCATATTAACACAAATCTGGTATATAATGAAACTTGGTCGGCTATAACAGTCACCAATTATATAGATCCAGGTAGTAATTCAAGTCAAGCTTAAGGAATGTTGGACTCCTCTAGTCACCATGGTCCAAATTTCAACCAACCATTCCTCCAGGGATGATTTCTTATCTCCTACCATTAACCTATCTTTCAAAGGGTTAACTTTTCTAAAACCGCAACCTTCAATATCGAATCATGAATCCTCTCTACCATTATCATTTCTGAGATAGCTAGAAATCCGAAGTAAATCATCCATTTCCTCCAGACAGTCAACTCTCATTTACTGTCAATGACCAGGTCTCTCTAATTACAAAAGCTACTGATGATTCACTGCCTCGGGACTTCAAATGAAATTTCAAAGTCAAGGAATCAATCGAATAAGAAGGAGCAGTGGGGATGATATAGGTATGACTGAGAGCAACCATACAAGTACATAAGATGGCCAGTCTTTGTACCATACAGTCATAACACATAACTCGGTGGTGTCCCACTAGACCCTTTTGTCACATAGACAAAAGGTCAATTCATATGCATTATTTGCCCGAATCAACCGAAAAGTCACCGAGGAAAGAAATAATATTCAGATAAGAAATTCACATATAGAAAAGAAAGAATCTGATTTCTAAGGAGATCAACAGAACCCTAAGTAGCTTACCTCGGGTTCACAACTTTCTCACCAGAAAAATAAACAACTTATGGAATAAGAAACAATTACTCTGGAGATAAAATACATTTCAAGGAAGGAAATAAAAGAGTTCAAAGATATCACCTCCCGTTCTAATCCACATTCACTATCAAACTTAGTCGTCATAACAACCCCTGACTATTATTACATTATCCGAACTCACCAAGGTCACATAATCAGTCCAATAACATTCCTTGACACAGAAAATACGATATTTAGAAATAACGTTGGCGTCCTCTCAGCTGACACAACAAGAGCCCGCTCAATGCTGAATCCTCACAATCAAACTCATTTTCTCGAGGGAAAACTAGAAATCTCTATCGAACGTTACTAATAATACATATACAAAGTAGACGTACTCTAGGTTAGGGCAGTTCCAATCAATCCTTAATGAACGTCAGGGTTACGTCTCCGAAATCCTTGACTAAACTCATAGACTCGCTCCTCTGATTGAGTTGTCGACTCAAATCTATATATATACCTTTCTGCACTCTTTTGACTCCACTCCTATCCTAAATCAGGGACTCAAACATGTGGCTCTGATACCAACTGTGATGACCTCAACCTCGGGGTCAGGAGTTGACGTCACCAACAATAATAATAACATTCATAATCCATTCCAACTCATTAATAATACATAACTATGACCCCTTTTCCAAGACCTTTTCCAGGTTTAAGTATGACTTAGGTTACTCAACTAACACAACCCAAATTACCTTACACCATCCTGACCACAAATTTAATGCAGCCACTCAACAGACCTCATCTAGTCTGAACACAACTATCTCAGAGGAGCCTGACACCAAAGGAGCTGGAACTCTGCCCTGACTACCACCCAAGAATCTCCTAGGCATCTGCAATACATATAAAATATTCTACAAGGGTGAGCAATTGCTTGTTCAGCAGCACCACTATATGAATAACAAGTAAAACAGTTTATGACAAATCAATGATAGGAACAGAGATTATAGCTTGCTTGCAAAATATATAAAACAATTCATAAACTGGATATTCAAAACTAGCATGCTCTGTAAAACAATAACATCAATATTGTGCTGGGCATAAATACCAGAGAATAATTCTAGCATGCCATTTTCATTTCCAAGTCCCCTATATCAACTACTCATGCCCTTACAGGAATCACAAATCCAAATCAGATACGTAGCAGATATGTGAAGACAGTTGATCAGGCTATCAAAACCAGACGACTCCAACTGCCATCTCATTTACCTGTTCCGGAACTCAAAGACTAGCTAGGTCTCTGACCTGCTGGACTAATCGGTTATACAGTGCACGCAACCGAATTAGCCTTTTACGCCACCTCAATAGGCCTATTATGGCCTCAACGTATCCCATATCTGATCGTTTTATCCAGTTTTCAAAACACCTGCACCTATCTCATTTTCAAAATCATTTATTTAACCAGCACACATATAAAATCCATTTCGCAAATCATTTCATTCGAGATAGGTACCTTTCGAAGTTACTTCTCACCAAAACAATTTGAAAACGGTGATTTATAACTACAGGGGATACGTAACTTAAAACGTTTCTGTTCCATTACGAGAATAAAATATTTAGCTATTCATACGTACTAAACGATTAAAGAATGGTCAGGGGCACTTGCCTTGCAGAGCATTACAACTATCTCTGATTGACCTTGAACCAATTCGGGACACTCGGCTTTATCGCTTTACTAATTGACTATCCTAGATCCGACTTCAACGCTCAGGTCCTTCGCTTAGGAACCTCGCTGCTCTTGTCGACTGATCATTAGGTTATCTTAGTCCAACGTCCACTTTCAGGTTCCCGACTATAACCTACAGAGTCGAAATACCCTACATTAGACGTTTAGGTATGCTTGACATATCCTCAATAACACATCTACCCATTCGATATCAATTTCCCACTCGTAATTATGATTCATACAATATTTATAATTAGGTAGTTATGCGTTCGATTAGTATTCCCGATAATACACAGGATACGTTCTCGCAATTTTCAAAATTCATTTCTCGAAAATTGGACAACATCTCCTCTGTTTATTGAATTACCCATCGAAACACAACGATGTCAAACCAACAACAATCATAATCCAACAATCCAACAAATCACACAATCTAGATTTCACAACTAATTCTTATCATTATACGTATTTTATATTTTTAATTCCTATTTTTATGTTTATTTATTTTAAAATATTAGTACATAGATAAACATCATCATTGTCCACCGTCCGCTCGTCGAAATTTATTGCGGACGGCGGTAAAAAATATGTGATGCCCATTTATCACGGGTTTCCAACACAAATCTCCGCCGATAATAAAACAATTTTCCACATGCAATAAGTTTATTTCACGAATGATAATCAACTATTTTCTGCAGAAAATGAAATAATAAAAAAAATCTGGAATCGAGCAGGGGAAAAATGCGTGCAACAAACACGAACAACAAGAAATGAAACACAGTTCAATCGGAATCAAAGTAGAAAGGGCCGAAGAGAACATAGCAACCGCAGACACCACAACCCATTCAATCTAGGTACATATACACACGAAGGCATATATATATACAACAGAAACCACCAGGAAGATTTTCCGGTAGCATCTTACCGGAACAGGGGCGATGGCCGGAAAGCCAATCGGCGGCGGAAACAGGAAAAACCCGGGAATCGCGGAGAAAACAGGAAGACAAGCACATGAAAGAGAATGAATTAGTAATTAAAGGAATAATCCGAGAAGAAAAGGGAGAAGAGGGAGATTAAGCAGTTATCTCCTCTCTTTTTGTTTCTGGTATAAAGAGAAAGCAGGACTCGTGTAACATATCTGGCTTAACACGTAGCTAATAATTCTGAATGACTGACACGTATATAACATGATAATCATGAAAATTAGGCGCCCCGATTTACTCCGACATTTGATTTTTAACGAATAATTTGCGGGTGGTGAAGATCCGAAAATTCACCAATATAGTTTTAAAATTACATAAATATCCCCAAATTAATAAAACATGAGTTTCATAATTTTTAGATAAATTTTGAAACGCGACTTATACCCGCAATTTACAGTTAACGAACTGAGCTGTACTTAAAATAAATTCCGAAATTTTAAACCAATTTCTGAAATGCAATTTATACCCGCTTTTTAACAGTTAACGAAACAAGGCGCGGGTGAAATTAATCCTGAAAATTCCCAAAATAAATTTAAAATTCTCGAAATATTCCAAACATAGATAAATATGAGTTTCATAATTTTTGAAGAATTCTGGAATTAAGTACGGATTTTACAAATAAATGTATTCAAAAAATCATAAAAAATAATTGATGAAATGTTGATTTCTAAATTTTATAATATCCCAAAAATAATTATTGTAACTATGAAATCATAAAAACAATTTTAGAGACATTTCAAATATTTATGCAAATAAATTTGCACTAAATTCACTTTTAAAAGTGAAAACGATTGGATACAACTCAATAGTTAACTACACAAACAACCCGGTACACCTTAATTCACAGGGATCATAATAAAATAACATATAGCGATCGAAACCAATACACATATTTTATTTAACTATTTATTTAATAATTACACTTTTAAATAATATAAAAGTATACGAGTCATTATACCTATCCTATATTGTAAGTACTTTGAAGTACTTAACCCTAAACCATGATTCTTATTGATCTTGAGCCGTAAGCCTGATTTCTTGTAAGCCATTGATTATTGAATTCTTGGATACGAACCACACATATCCGATACTACTCCACAAATACATATCTACCACATACTGATCTTTGATATAAGATTATTTATCAAACGAACCTTTATGCCTTGTATAATAGAAGACCATTCCTTGTAACCTTTGCACCTTTGGTCTTCTACACTCTGACTCTTTCCCTGAACTGAAAGTCAATCTTCTTGTTACCTTGTTATACCTTCCTGGTATGGGGAATCACCTTATGCTTCAAGATAAATGTTGTTTATGATTCAGTTTATTGAATTACATTGTTTATCATGTAATTATTATAGAATTGGATTGTTTTTAAATATGGAGCAGATTCGTGGTCAGACCAGATTTGTGGTCAGACTAGATTCGTGGTCGTATTAGGCCAATGTGTGCCTTGGATCCAGTATATAGAGAAAAGTTGGGAGCCTTGCTCGGGGTTAGTGCGTGACTGATTAACATCCTAACCTTGCTTTTTAAAATAAAAGTAAATATCCAATTCTAATCATTGCTTATCAGAAAACTTGATTCCCTATATCACTTTAATTGATCATTATTTAATATCAGTGCTGTCATTGTGACTTGTGAGCTAGTTAGCTCACTCTTGTGAATCTGTTGATGTTCTTTTCCAGTTAAGAAGGAAACTGGTAATGGTAAGGATCCCCAGTCGGGTGTGCCAGCTAGATTTACAGGTTGAAGTGGAATAAGCTAGTGGAAGTTGTGTGGCTTAGTGTGTGCTAAAAGTTTGTAATAAAGTTTGATTTCAAATGTAAGATAAATAAATTTGGGATTTGGTACGTGTGTAATAAATAAGATTGTGGCTTGTGGACATACTTTAAACTGTTGCGATCCTTGATTATGGTAAGTAGGGTCATTGCATATATTATTATCTTCATAAATAGGTTTAAATATTGTGTGTGTGTGTGTTATGGACCCCAAACTTCTGACCCGGGTTTGGAGAGCGTCACAGGTTTGGCATCAGAGCTAAGGTTTAAAGTCACTACCACAAGCCTAGATTATCGAGAATGGGTAGAGGATTAAGATTAAAATCCTAGCCAAGGCCGACGAGATTGAAAATCTCAGATATGCATTTGAAGTGCTGAGGCACCTAAAGATAATGTTGAACCCTGCCAAGCACGCCTTCGGTGTATGGTATGGAAAGTTTTTGGATCACATGGTCTCGAAGAAAGGAATAAAGGCAAACCGTGAAAAAAAAATGTTCAAAATTTGAGGGGGAGAATTGCGGCTTTAGGAAGGTTAATCTCCAAGTCAGGAGACAAATGTATGCCCTTTTTCAAATCCCTGAAGAAGGTGAAGAATTTTTTGTAGATAGTTGAGAGCCAAAAGGCCTTTTAACAGCTAAAGAAATACATGAGTGAAGCCCCGTTGTTGGCCAAACCGAGTCCGGAGGACATCCTTTACTTAATCTCGTGGTTTCTGAGCAAGCAGTGAGTATTATTGTAGTAAAGAAAGAGAAGAAGGTTCGAAAGCCTATCTGGTATGTGAGCAAGGTGCTCTACGGAGCTGAATTGAACTACTCCACCATTGAGAAGTTTGCACTCGCCCTCGTAACAACGTCCAATAAGCTACGACTGTACTTCCAGGCACATAAGGTAGAAGTCCTGATGGACAAACCCCCGAGAAGAATCTTTCACAGCCCTAAAGAGATTGAAAGGTTCATCAAATGGGAAATTGAGTTGGGAGAATTTGATATCAAGTATAAGCCTCAGACAGCCCTCAAGGCCCAGACTGTAATGACCTGTATTTATATGTTATGTGATGAGTCTTATGTGATCTTGTGATTATGTGAATAAAAATATTTAAAGTCATATTGTTATTTGAACTATTGGTTATTCGATAAATGAGAAAAGTAGTTATAAATAGAGATAAGTATAAAAGTTTGAGAATATGAGATTTGATCGATTGGGATATGCAAATATATGTTATTTGACCCCTATGTGGTTATAGTTGTGGTGGTGGGATTTTTAAGTATATTTAAATGATTTATTAAGTGAAATAAGGATTATTTCACTTCTAAATAATTTTATACAATTATCAGAGTATGTTAAAGTTTTGAAATATATTTTATAATCTCTAGAAGAGCTCTAGAGACCTGTTAAAAATGATAATTGGATTTATTATGGTGTCTAAGTATTTCAAAATTATTTTTAAAAAGGATTATTTGTATTTGGTGTATTATCTTACAAAATTTGTAGAAAATAAACCATTCACTAAAAATTTATTTTAAAAATATCGGGAGATAGATATTTTCAGGAGCTTTATTTTTAAAATTTATTTCATAACTAAATTCCATATTTCCTAATTATTATACAATTTACGAATGTATTTTCTGCACTATTAAAATTTAGAGAAGAAAAGGAGGAAAAAGGACCATATTGCCCCTGCCTCCACTCCTTAAAAATTCAGCAGCCCAGACCCGTTTCCTCCCCTTCTTCGTGGATACTTCAAACCCTTCTTACTCGCTTTCTTCATTTCTCTCGGCGAAGGCTTGTCACCCGAATTTTGCTTCCTTTTTCCTTCGATTTCCACTTGAATTCGAGCGGTTCTAAGGTTCCGATACATAATTCTTCCTACCTTGTTCTTATGGCTGCGTTTTTGTGCGATTTTCTGAGAAAACCCACTTCAGGGTTTGATGTTAATTGTGTTGATGCTGCCTGATTTTATGTTTCCTGGCACCTTGGGATTAGTCTGATTATTGGTATGTATATACACGTGAGTACGCGTGTGTGTATATATCTCTGTTGTGGTGTTGCTCTGTCTTTATGTCCGATATTCCGGCCACCGGTGTATTTTCCAGTGATCCGGCCTGAAATATGCTTCCTGTTTCGATTATTACTTTACTTTCGTTTTATTAATTTGGGAATTTTCTATATATTTTATGCAGGAAATTATTTGAGTAAACTTCGTGATATATAAATATTGCGTGCAGAAAATTATTATTATTATTATTATAATCGGTGAGATTCGTGTGGAAACCCGAATTAATCGGGCACCGACGATTTTTGCCGCAGTCGACGATGAGTCTCGGCGAGTCGACGGTGGACCGTGATGATTAATTCTGAGTCCTAAAATTTTAAAATAAATAAATTAAATATTCTATATCGAAGTCGGGATCAATGTGGACTGTGAATTGTGATGGTTGAATTGTTTGCTTGCGTTGTGTGTTGATTGAGACGTCAATTTTTGTTCGACGTGTAGGCCGATAATCAGAGGAGGCGCTGCCCGATTTTCGGGAAATTAATTTCGAAAATGCGGGTATCTATCTTGTAATTATCAGGATTATCAATCAAACACATATAGTTATATAATTATAAATAAATATTGTACAACCTGCGTGCATATTGTGATAATATATTTTATAAATAGTTAACGACCCTATTTTACAAGACGTACTTGCGTGTTGTAATAAAATACCTTGTAAAATAGCTGACAAACCCGTTTTCCAAAGCAACGAGTATATTTATATTCCGAAAATGATTGTCGAACCGAGTTTTAAATATGTGAACCCTAACTGTTGCGTGTATTATTATAGTATATATAATTACGAGTCGGGACTTGATATCGAATGGGTAGGTTGTTAGCGAAGATATGTCAAGCATAATCGAATGTCTAAATTAGGGTATTTCAACTCTGTAGGTTATAATCGGAAGGCTCGAGTGTTGGCATTGGTCTAAAGATAGCCTAATGGACAGTCGACGAGCTCAGTTAGGTTCCAATTGAAGGACCTGATTGTTGAAGTCGAATCAAGGATGATCTAGTGGTTAGACAATAAATCCTGAGTGCCTGAGCCGGCTCAAGGTCAATCGGTAATATTTGTAAAGCTCTACAAGGCAAGTACCCCTGAACAAATCTTTTACGATTCAGTATATATGAATAATTGTTGATTTAAATTATGCACTGGAACATAACGATTTAAGTTACGTATCCCCTGGGTTTCAAATTATTTTGTAAACTTGTGTTTTGGGGGAAAAGTAACTTCTGAAAATGCCTATCTCTAAATTTTGAATAAAATGAAAATGTTTTGGAAAGTGTGTTGTGATACAGTGGTTTTGAAAAGAGATAAGTAAGTGATTTGGAAAACTGGATAAAAAAAATTGATCAGATAATTGGATGAGTGTGCGCAAGGGGCCCGTAACGGCTTGGAAGTTAGCGTAAGAGGCGAAGTGATTGCGCACCCTATTATAACAACCAGCCCAGCGTGACAGGGACCTAGCTAGTCTCTGAGTTCTGGAATAAGTTTTCATATGCTAGAGTTATCCTATGGAGATAGCCTGATTAGCTGTCTCACCAGGGATCATCCAATACTTTTATATCTGAGCAAGTGATATTTTGAGGTTCCCGGAGAGGAACAAGTTTGATAGGTCCTGAGATGGGACAAGTTTTATAGGTCCTGTGATGGGACAAGTTTTATGGTTCCCGTAACGGAACAAATGATTTTGGGTCCCCGTAACGGGAAAAATAGTTTTATGGGTCCTGCGATAGGATGGAAGATTTGAAAATGAAAGAAGCATGCTAAAATTTTAATTTGGTATTTATACACAGCACAAAACTGTTGATTTGGTTTTACAGAGCATGCTAGTTTTGATATCCAGTTCACACATATTTTACTTGTTTTCTAGCAAGTTATGATTTCTGTTCCTATAATTGTTTATCATAAATTGTTTTTGATTATTATTCATATAGTGGTACTGCTGAGCAATTGATTGCTCACCCTTGCAAAATATTTTATATATGTATTGCAGATACCTAGGAGATTCTTCCGTGTTAGTCGGGGGCAGAGTTCCAGTTCCTTCCGTGACAGGCTCCTCTGATGTAGTTATGTCAAACCAAAAATGGTATGTTAAGTTGTTGTATTACGATAGTATTGTCAAGGTGGTTGTAATGGATTAGCTTTGTGGTAAATTATAACCTAAGTCATACTTAAACCTGAAAAAAGATCTTGGTAAGAGGGGTCGTGATTATGTTTTATCAGTAAAATGAATTTTATTATGTTACTTGTTGTGTTGTGGATGACTTCAACTCCTAACCCCGGGGTTGAGACCGTCAGACAGACATTAGCAGACTTCGTGGTCGAACGCACCATTAACGACCAAGAAGATGGGGCAAGAGATAGTGACCCCAGAAGAAGGAAAAAAGGATAAAGAAGAAGACTTGGCTCTAAGAGAGTATTGGAATCTCTATTTTGACAGAGCGTTTAAAAAATCTAGTGGTGCAACCCTAGGATTGCAAAGCCCTAAAGGGTTCATGATCGAATATGCTTTGAAGTTGGACTACCCAACTACGAATAACAAAGCAGAGTATGAGGCTTTGATAGCCGGGTTAAGCTTTGTAAGGCATATGTCATAGCCTATTTGTATATTCGAGGATTTAACTCAACTCAAATAAGAATGTAATAAGTAAATAGTGGATCTACCGTCAAAGAGATCTCGCTAAGTAACATCTGTCAAAGGATTCAGAAACAAGGTTCATCTACAGACTTGAGGAATTAATTCACTGGAAGAAGTTCAAGAAATTGATCATGCCTCAGTGATATAAATCAAGAGTGTGGATTTAATCAAGTGACAGAGATCTCGTCAGAGTATCATTAATTACAAGGATTTAATCTGAAGAAAATCAAAGTATCAAAGTCAAGACATGAAGAAACGTCACGGAAGTTAGTCACTCATGAACCAGACAGTACATCGAGTGTCAACATTGAAGTGGTGGAATTGATTCATAATTTTCAGTGATTTTCAGAAAATATTCAGAAGATTGGTTGCTGCTCAGGATTAGTATTAATTCTCTATTAATTAATTAAGTCATATAATTTAATTAAGAAAATAAATTATATCTGCAAAGATTAATTTATTCATTAATTGAATTAATTGATTAATTAATTCAGAACTAATATTAAGGATTTTTCAGAATTTAAATTGGATTAAAAACAGTCTTAAATCAGCAAGACAATTGAAAATGAACTAGCATGACAATCAGGATTGTCATACCGATTGTCATGCCAAGTCATTTCAATTGTCCTACCGAAAGTTCTACTGGGAAGGAGATAGTCTTGCTAGTTCAACTGAGTGTCGTACCGAAAGTCATTGTAGTTCAATCAGATTGTCTTGCTAGTTCAATCCATTGTCCTACCGAAAGTCTTGCCAGCTATAGGATTGTCATTCCAGTTCAATTCAATTTTGTTGAATGAATTAAAAAGACACAGAAGCAGCAGAAAGAAAAAATTATAAAATACACAAGTCAACAAACAAGAACAGAGCAGCCGCAGCAAACATTTTATTCTTCTCTGCAAAACTTCAAGATCAATTTCTAGATTGTAAAGTTAAATCCAATCAACTAGAAATCTTTATCTTGTTCTTGTGTAACAATCTAGCAGATCAAAATCCCTAGAACTTAATCTTAAATTGCGTTTAGCATTTGATTCTAATTATTATAAAAATAGAAAAAGTTCATGTCGAATTTATTCTAGATTTGTGATAATTAAGTTGAGATTAATTCCTTGTAATCGATACAGTTGTTGTAACACCTTTCAAGTTTAATAATATTTTTATTTAACTTGAATTTTGTTTCACATTTTTTATTCCGTATTTATTCGATTATTCGGTACTGTTTGTATTCAACCCCCCTTCTACAAACACATTGGGACCTAACAATTGGTATCAGAGCCTTCTGATTAACGAACAAATCAAGATCCTAGACTTGTGTGATTTTTCAACTCCTTGAATTTTTATTCATTCAAAAATTCATAATGACTTCACAAAAAGTTGGAACCGTTAAAATTCCACAATTTGATAAAGAGAATTATATTATGTGGAAGAAGAAGATGCTCTTATTTTTACAAGTGGCAAATCCCAAATATTCAAACTTGTTAAAGAAGGGGATAAGAACTCCGATGGTTATTGAACCGGAAGTGATAGTAGATGATGTTGTGATCACCAAAGCCAGAACCTATCCTAAAGATCCTGAGGATTTTTCTCCTGCCGAAAAAGATGAAGCCTCCTTGGATGCCAACCTTCAGTTAATTTTAATTGATTCCCTTGATCCCTTGATGAACAGACATGTGATGAACTGTAAAAATTCCAAACATATGTGGGAAACTATTGAGGTGATCAATGAAGGCACAGAGGAAGTTAGGGAGAACAAGTTGGAGATCCTAACCTCTGAGTATGAATATTTTAAATCAAATCAAGGAGAAGGAATTACTGAAGTGTTTGAGAGGTATAATGCGTTGATCAACAACCTGAACATAAATGGGAAATATTATTCAATCAGGGAGGTCAACAAAAAGTTCCTTTTAACACTGCCAACTCATCTTGAACATAGAATCACTGCCATTAGAGAAGCTAGAGATCTGAGTGAGATTTCTTTGGACAGGCTCTATGGAGTGTTAAAAACCTATGAGTTGGAGCAGATTCAACAGAAGGAAGTCTACGGGAAGGATAGAATGGTCTGCACATCTGCTGCACTTGTAGCTGAAGGACAACAACAACAGCAATCTCAATAATTGGAGAGAATGGTATAGTGTTCCAAGGCTGAGGAAAATATGTTAGTAGCAGAATATGATCCTCCTACTACAAATCAATCAAGTGATGATTTTTATTCCTTGGAAGAGCTGGAGCAATTGGAAGACGAGTCAATGGCCCAAATTGTCAAGAGATTCTCCCATGTCAGATTCAAGAAGAATCCCAAGCTTACGTATAAGTCCAACTACAATAAATTCCAGAAAGGTGGATCTTCATCCTCTAACACCGGCAGTGGTGGATATAAAATAGGGATGGTTGATCGAAGCACCATCAGATGCTATAACTGCAATGAGTTTGGACACTTTGCCACAGAATGTAGGAAGCCAAAGCAAGTAAGAAAGAACTCTGAAAGGGCTTATCTGGCAAAGGGAAGAGGCTGGGATGATACTGACAGTGAAGATGAAGATGAAGGAAATCTTGCTCTTATGGCTATTCATGGAAAAGCTTCATCGTCAAGAATAGAGGTAAAACTTTCTGATGCTGAAATGGTTTATCATCTAAGAGGTAACTTAGATTGTGCACGTCGTGATAATGAACTGTTAAGTTTACAGATCACAGACCTTGAGAAAGAGGTCAATGAATTAAGACTTGTGCACATTAATCAAGACAAATTAAAAGAACAAGTATCTTTTCTAGAGAATAGAGTTGACTGTTATAGAAAACTCGAAACTATTCTCAAAGACAAGATCACCGGTCTTGAGACTAAGGTTAGAGCCTACTTCAATTCTTGTTCGAAGGCTAAAGAGTTCTACATTAAGCAATCTGTTAATCAAACATCTGGAATAGGTTATGATTACAATGTTGCTATTGGGGAATTAGGCATAAACTCCCCTCCTCGTGTCTGTGCTAAAGGGAGGGAAGTACCACATGTGCTTAAGGGTGTTGATGAACCCCTCTATAAACCATCAATTGCTGAACCATTTGATGCGACCTCTTCTATTATTCAGGAAAAAATACGTGCTGAAGATCATGCTAATGAGAAGGTTATTTCCAAGTCAAGTGTGTCAAAAGTTCCAGTCAAAGTTGTGAAAGTAACTGAGACTAACTCAGACACATATGAGTTGGATAACAAAAATGCCATGTCTGCCATGCATAAATTGCCTGCTGTTAATCACTCTCATAAAGCATGCGGTGTTTCTAATTGTATGTCTTGTGCTTTTAATATGATGTATGCTTATTTTAATGGTAAGCATGTTTCT
Source organism: Apium graveolens (assembly GCF_009905375.1). Classification (NCBI taxonomy): domain Eukaryota; kingdom Viridiplantae; phylum Streptophyta; class Magnoliopsida; order Apiales; family Apiaceae; genus Apium; species Apium graveolens. The sequence goes on from NC_133651.1 coordinate 164,965,178, forward strand.
AATGATAAGACTACTCCTCGTCAGCATGTGAATAATAAGAAGCATGATAGGTCTAAGACTGCCAGTCCTTCTAAGGCTAGAAAGGAGACATTTGTGCCTAAGCTTAAACAGAAATTTATTAAGGCTGTTTACAAGGTCAAATGTTCAGTCATTGAGAAAGTTGAGACAATTAAAATTAAAAATGTTGTTTTGCCTGACAAAGGACAATTCTACAAGTATGCCGGGCCCAACCAAGTTTGGGTTCCGAAGAAGGTCTAATCCATTTGTAGTGCAGGGCATTAAACAGGTATAACCGGTAGTGTGGATTCTTGACAGTGGATCATCAAGACATATGACCGGAGATAGAGCCCTGCTATCAAATGTGGTTGAGAAAGCTGGCCCCATGGTTACCTTTGGAGATAACAACAAAGGTTTATCTGAGGGATATGGCTGTTTACAAGCTGGATATGTTATCAGTGAAATTTTGTATATTGTGCTAGGTTATTATCAGGAAGCAGTATCCAACATATAACACCAGTGATGAGACTTGGGAATATTATGACATATCAAGCACCTGCTACACATTACACTTGGAATTGAACTCTTGTAAGATGTGTACAAGTGTACTCCTGTTTGGTGAGTCAAAAGAGGAAGTCAGTGCACCACAATTCATGGACTTTACAGTTGCAGATCTATTGGACTATGCAATCTCTTCTTCACAATCTCACTTCAGGTTGGTATAAACTAGTATACTGCTCAAGCAATCATCAAGGACATGGTATGGCACTCTAACTGTAGTTACAATTTTATATGAATAAGTAGAGTCGTCATATTACTAACTATCTTATCACTAGGCACAAACATATTGTTTTATATGTGCAGTGATATATTGATAATGCTATCATTGAACTCAAACTTCTTTATACATTAGTGATTTCTTATGTCATGTAAAATCTTTTGAAATCACTATTGTAAATCATTTTCTCTCTATTACCATATGTTCTGTGATACAGGTTCAGTCTCCAATGACTTTCTTTCATTGACAGTCATGAGGTTGAAAACCCACAACATCTATCCCAGACTGTAAAGACAAACACAGAAACAGAACCAACCAACACTCTCTTACCACTAAATGTAGTACGAATGAGCGTGAGGGAGATAGTGCCTTAGTGCACCACATAAGGAAGGTTCTGTAGTCAACCCAGTAGCTCTGTCTCCTATATAGATGAGTAGTATTTAAACCGAGACAACTGCTAGCCCCCATACATCTTCTCAAAAAGATGTAATGGCTGAAAAGGCACAAAAATAGTTACTAGATTCATTCTCTCAACAGGGTGCGTCTATTGAATTTTGCCTGTTGGCCAAGGCATCCGATGTAGTGTCACCACTTCAAACATAAACAATTCTTGATACACAAGGAGAGGTTACACACTCAAAGGATGAGTTGACGGAAACAAGAGTTTCGACCATTTTAAGGTCAGATTCGATTGTTTAAGGTTCGTTAATGGACCAATTGCCTTTATAGGTGTTAGGAGAGGATACTGATCCAAAAGCCATATGTCAGTGGTCAGTGTCTACCTCCCTAGGCTTAAATCCCCTGGATGCATCTGCGGATAGTGGATCTGACATAGGCGCAGATCGGCAACTTGTTGACAATGATTCAGATATTACCTGATGAGTCACAAGGAAATGTCTTCACAGACATTAGAAGGGAACTTTGATCTTTATGCTAAATTCGTTGGATCATTGTTTACCTTCCCAGAATTCAAATCTGGAACCCTAAAAGGGAAACTAGCAACTTGTAAATTATGACTCAGATTCATCTGACGAGTTTAACAAGGATGGGGATTTGCGAACTCCCATTGCACCAGCTGTGACCTCCTTAAGGATGGCTAAGGTGATTTTACTTGCAGGTACAGCTGGATTATGGAGCTATGAGAGAAGAGTGAAACACATGTGAGGTACACTAAACAGAATCACACACTCACAGTGAGGAAGAAAGAGAAACTACTTGTTATTTCTTTTCCAACCAAGTGAAATATGAGAACTCCTTCAGATGACGGCATACATTCCTTCTCTAAGGGGGAGATAAAAGCTTAAGTAATAGTTTGGAGGATTCCTCAACTAAGGGGGAGAAATAGCAGGGAGTAAGAAAAAGATCCTACATATGTACACTACACCACACCATTATTGTTTGTAACTACGGATCCTATTGTACGGGAGAGGTGGTAAACAAAAGGTGATTTTCTAGTAAGGGAAGAAGCTGTTTTCAAAAGGGGAGTACCATTGGTTTTTATCTGTGTATCCTATTGTATGGGAGAGGTGGTAAACGAAGGTGATCTTCTTTAATCAGTTGAGCTGTTTTCAAAAGGGGAGTACCATTGGTTTTTATCTGCGGATCCTATTGTACGGGAGAGGTGGTAAACGAAGGTGATCTTCTTTAATCAGTTGATTCTCATAGGGGGAGAAGCAAGACAGATATGCGCTTCTCAACAGGAAATGTGGTTGTACAGAAGAAGATGAAACTACTTGAAGATATGTTCAGTCTAGAGGAACATTTACTTGGAATCTGGAAAAGGTTAAATGTCATCCAGAACTTTTCTGCTATTTACTTTGCATTTTTGTTTATATCTTTTTCTTATTTGTTAGTTGAGTTATCCTCTAGGTATTTGTGTGTTATTTTCTAACAAACAAATAGGGGGAGATTGTAAGGCATATGTCATAGCCTATTTGAATACTCGAGGATTTAACTCAACTCAAATAAGAATGTAATAAGTAAATAGTGGATCTACCGTCAAAGAGATCTCGCTAAGTAACATCTGTCAAAGGATTCAGAAACAAGGTTCATCTACAGACTTGAGGAATTAATTCACTGGAAGAAGTTCAAGAAATTGATCATGCCTCAGTGATATAAATCAAGAGTGTGGATTTAATCAAGTGACAGAGATCTCGTCAGAGTATCATTAATTACAAGGATTTAATCTGAAGAAAATCAAAGTATCAAAGTCAAGACATGAAGAAACGTCGCGGAAGTTAGTCACTCATGAACCAGACAGTACATCGAGTGTCAACATTGAAGTGGTGGAATTGATTCATAATTTTCAGTGATTTTCAGAAGATATTCAGAAGATTGGTTGTTGCTCAGGATTAGTATTAATTCTCTATTAATTAATTAAGTCATATAATTTAATTAAGAAAATAAATTATATGTGCAAAGATTAATTTATTCATTAATTGAATTAATTGATTAATTAATTCAGAATTAATATTAAGGATTTTTCAGAATTTAAATTGGATTAAAAACAGTCTTAAATCAGCAAGACAATTGAAAATGAACTAGCATGACAATCAGGATTGTCATACCGATTGTCATGCCAAGTCATTTCAATTGTCCTACCGAAAGTTCTACTGGGAAGGAGATAGTCTTGCTAGTTCAACTGATTGTCATACTGAAAGTCATTGTAGTTCAATCAGATTGTCTTGCTAGTTCAATCCATTGTCCTACCGAAAGTCTTGCCAGCTATATGATTGTCATTCCAGTTCAATTCAATTTTGTTGAATGAATTAAAAAGACACAGAAGCAGCAGAAAGAAAAAATTATAAAATACACAAGTCAACAAACAAGAACAGAGCAGCCGCATCAAACATTTTATTCTTCTCTGCAAAACTTCAAGATCAATTTCTAGATTGTAAAGTTAAATCCAATCAACTAGAAATCTTTATCTTGTTCTTGTATAACAATCTAGCGGATCAAAATCCCTAGAACTTAATCTTAAATTGCGTTTAGCATTTGATTCTAATTATTACAAAAATAGAAAAAGTTCATGTCGAATTTATTCTAGATTTGTGATAATTAAGTTGAGATTAATTCCTTGTAATCGATACAGTTGTTGTAACACCTTTCAAGTTTAATAATATTTTTATTTAACTTGAATTTTGTTTCACATTTTTTATTCCGCATTTATTCGATTATTCAGTACTGTTTGTATTCAACCCCCCTTCTACAAACACATTGGGACCTAACAAGCTTAGCTAGAGCTGTGAGAGCCAAGAATATTAAAATTTATGGAGACTCAAGACTCGTTGTTGCCAAGTACCTAAGGGTCGTGAAAGAAATACTGACTCAATCTGGTGAATGGTATGCAGAACATGTTCCGAGAGAGGAGAACACTACGACCTACGCTCTTTCAAAGTTCGCCTCCTCTGAAATCGAGAACTATCCAAGAAGTATTTACTTCCAAGTCCAGAGGACCCCGAAAATTCATGTCATAAACTTGATAGGACAAATTGGCTTGACTAGCTACTGGATTCACCCCATTTAGAACCACCTTAGGATGATAGTTTCACAATGAAGAGTTCAAGGTATTATAATGACAACAACAAAAAACTTCATTTCACCTCAATTGACCATCCACATACAAATGAGCAAGAAAAAGTGGTTAATCGAATTATCGTTGATGGACTTAAGAAAAGGGTCGAACCTTCGAGGAATACATTGGTGGACGATTTGTTGCCTATTTCATGGGCTTATCGAACTACGTTCAAGTTCATAACTGAAACAAACTCGGTCATGCTGGCTTATGGAGCTGAGGTAGTGGTGCTCCTGGAAATTACATATGCATAACCAAGAGTTAAAGCTTACGAGCCAGAGACTAACAAATAAGGCATGAGGCTAGCCATTGACCTAATTGATGAGGTCATGGATGAAGCTAAAGCCCCTTAGTGAAGAGCCTCCATCTACTATAATAGAAGGGTTAAAGAAAGTTTCTTTCAAGAAGGAGACTTAGTCTTGGGGAAGGTTGGGGCATCCAGAGTTAAAGAAAAGGAAAGATAGCCCCTAATCCGGAAGAGCCATTTTGAGTCAAGTGCGTTCTAGGATAAAAATCCAACAAGTTAAAAAACATGAATGGTGAGAAATACCAAAGCCTTGCTATGTCATAAACTTGAAGGATTATTGTGTATGCTAGAAAAGCAAATATGTGGCAAGCACAAAATATGTGCCAAGTACTGAAATAGTATGGAAGGAAATGAAAATAAAAGTTGCTAAAGGCCCGAAGAGCCCAAGTTTTGTCCGATTAGAGGCTCGTAGGTGTTGCAATCATTCAATTGCAGTTAATTAAACTCGAGTAACAATCATGTATGAGAATATCTTGTACCTGAAGAGTTCAAGTGACATAAGTTAATGATACTATTAGGCACAAAGCATGCGCTAATAATTCACGCAAGTATATGCATTCGCAAGTAATATAGAATGATTTCTAGTTCGTTCCCATAGAGACTCTGACTAATTATGTTCATTTAACTCCTACCCACCAGTGTATGATTACTTCTCAATGTCAAGACAATAACACTTAAGGTTGATTAACTATTTATTAACTACGATTAACTACGATAATTAAACACTTAAATTAACACTTGAATTAAAAATATTAAACACACATGAGATCATAACTTCATTACTACTTCATTCAATAGTTATTATTATTACCCTTAGCATGTAACGGTGATGATATTAATCGAACAACACGAAACTGATAAAAGCCAACTTTTGTTGCACAAATACCATTCTAGCATGCATCCACAATTAAGATAGAAGTTGAATAGGCATCAATTATATTAAGACCCTATATGTCTACAGAATTTGACAATATAACGATTTAAGCGCAAGTTATTCATTATGATTACACAGGGCAAGTAAAACGGTTAGAGTTACCCACTACTCATGCACATAATACATGAATCTATGCTAGCATGGCAAGTTCTAAATCTCAAGATTCATTGTCGCTTTACAAGAGATTAACAGGCTATCTTATATGTTCGCGACGCACATAAGATGAATAAGCACATTCTATGCTAGATATCATACAATCATCACATACCAAGGTATTAAACAATTAACTAAAGAATTCCATAGTAAATCCGCTACGACCCCATGATCATGATTAGCCCATGATAGAACTCATCGTCACCATGGGTTCATATGAAATCATGATAATCACACAACAATATAAACTAATAAAAAAACTTATAAAAACCAGAGTACGTCACAAGAGTATTAAGGTTCAAAGTAAAGAAAACTAGCATCCACTGTTACAACGAATAAAAAGAATCACAAGATAACGTATTCTTCCTCTTCTTCATTGTGGTGTGCTAAAACGGTCTTCTTAATCTTCTCTCCTTCCTCCTTGCTTGTTGCTTGTTGATACTTATTTGTTGTGAAACGTCTCTCAAGTAGGTTTATATAAGAGTCCACAAGAAACAGCAGTCTCAGAAGCCCAATAGAAGTTCAATTAGAAAAATCCAGATTCTAAATTTAAGACCCCAGGCGGCCGCCTCAGTTCCCACGCGGGCGCCTGCATCTCCAGGAGGTCGCCTGCATATTCCAGGCGAGCGCCTGCACAGCTTCTGGAAAAATCATCTTTTTGCTCCTGATTTTGCTGCTTTTTTCGCATAACTTCCCGCAACTGGTTCCAAGTACTCCCCTAGGCTTATTATGATGAAATCTCCCTAATTACGCAAGTTATACCCTGAAATGCAAAACTACTAGAAAAATGCATCAAATACACAAAGTAGTTGATTTCAAGACATCAATTCAAGCCATTATAAGACGTTCTAAGTGGTATAAAATGCCACCTATCACACCCCCAAACCAACCAACACATGAAATCTCAACAAATGCAATTAGGCGACTAAAGATCAATCAAATCATGCAAGCTAACATATAACTAGAAACGTGGTGTGTGCGAGTGCTTAACAGATATGCTTCAAAACTAGATCAATTATCATAACTTAATTATCCTCAAGGAAATCATAAGATTATATGAAGAATATATTCTAGACACAAAATGACTTAAACACTTCAAGATCACTGGAGTTTATTACGGAATTATGCTTTTATTCAACACAATAAACAAATGCTTATTTGATCGTGCAATGAGTGAGGTCCACAAAAGACTTATGCAATGGCATCCATTTAGCGAGCGTTAGGTTAGCGGATCCCAGACTATAAAAGCCTTAGGTCACTAGGCACAAAGTCCCCTAAGAACTTAATAACTCGAATACCAAAGAGCTCACTCGTGATCAATTATGCATTAAACCATATTTTTTTCTTTTTCTTTTTTTTCTTTTTTTATGCTTTTTTTTCTTTTTTTTTCAATTTCTGAGCAAGTGCGTTTCGCTCCATCTTGCTCAACCTTAGACTACTCGCATACAATACGAGCCAGCTACTAGCCATTTGATGCCTAGCCACGACTAGCAATGAATTCCAATTTTTTTCTCTAATTTCATCTTTTCATGCCTTTTATCATTAAGAGCCTATCATACATTATAAGTATAAGCAATAGATTAAACTCAAAAAGCATCAAACCATGACAACAATCTAGTCCTTAAGCATACTCTAAGACTTAGTGAAATACAAGTGTTTCTAGCATGCATGTCAACCTAACAAGATTCAACATCACTCTAACGTTATCACTACACTCGCATCAATATCACATATCAATTGGTAAAGCAACACAAAGGGATCATGGTATATGCATGAACTATATGACATGATAAAGCTATAAAAATTCTATATGGAAAAAAATATGCAACTATATGAACTAGACTAACATGAATATGCAACTACATGACACACACACAAATATGTTCCTTAACTACCACCCCCAAACTTAAAATCTTCACTGTCCCCAATGAAGGTAAGAGAAAGGAACATAGGGTATACCTACTCAGGGAAATCATCATCATCATCACCCTCAGAGGGTAGAGTGTCAGGAGGTGGATAAGCAGAGTCCTCACCAAACACGGGCCACTGGATGTCAGCTCCAAGGCCTTTGAAAGCAGTCCCAAGTGCTAGGGTGAGCTCCTGTGCAAACCTACTCTGCGACTTGTACATCGCATCCATCCTCCTGGAAAGCCTCCTGTACTAGACATCAACCATCCCTGAACCATCACATCCCTGGGCTCTAGAAGAACCGGCCTCACCATGAGCCTGACTGGGCCTAACCATCGTAGCACCAGCTGCTAGACGTCCTCCTGGAAGATGATATCCCAAACCATGATCCTCAGGCTCTCCACCCGTCCACTCTTGCATCGCATTCAGCGTCGATGAATTAATAGGAGCGGCCGACATCTGCAGCTGCTCATAAGAAGGCCAGTGGACTCCAACTACCTTGCACAGCTTCGTGATAACAGAGGCATGAGGGATGTTGTTATGTGTCCTCCCCCTCAAAAACTTCAAAATGCCTTGGTAGATGAACTCACCAAGGTCCACATAATAATCCTCATTCAGAATCCCCCACAACAACCTGGCTCTCTCAACTGTAACCTCATGTGCATGTGAAGAAGGCAAAATATTAGCACAAATAAAGACATTCCATGCACGGGCATACCTATTCATCGCAACAGCTGGCAAAGAACGATACTCGTTAGATCCCATCTTAAACTTCCACACCGTGCCCGGCTGACAGAGAGTAGCAATAATCAAATCCGAGTTAAAATCCTTGAGGGTCTTCTGATTCCAATTCTCCTCCTGGGGCTTCCTTTGTCGCTGCCCAATAACACGGCTAATCGCTTCGGGCTTATAATTAACTATAAGCCCCCGAACAACAGAATCGCATTCTTGTCGGCCTTGGGTTTCGCATAGAACTCGTGAACCACACTCATTGGGACCGCCTCAGGTGACTCGCAAAAAGTAATCCAACCCTTCTCTGTAATCATCGGCAATAACTCACCATCCCTCCCCGATGGAAAAAATCCCCTCTCCTTCAGAATCGGCTTAGTCAGAAGCCTAGCATACTCCTCCTCAGCAGCCCTATCCACCAATCGGGGCCTCGCAGCAGTACCCATTGAAGAATCAGCAGTCAGAATGGTGCTGCTGCTATCGACAGTTCGAGATCTCTTTGGGGCCATTAAAACTGAGAATAAGAGTTGTAGAGTTGTGTTTTGTGTGTAGGAAAGGGTTTGTAAGTTGAAAGTATATGGGAGTGTATATGGAGAGATTGTGTGTATATATAGGGTAAGATTAGGGTTAAAATTAGATTAGGAGTGGGGTTTGTGGTTGATTTGGAGAAGGAAATCGTGGGTAAAGGGGTTGTAGTGCTCTGGAATTGTTTTGTGTTTTTCTATGTTTTTTTTATAAGCTAAAATGGTTTTTCAAAAATTTGGGCCGCAGGCGGTCGCCTGGAACCAGCAGGCGGGCGCCTGCCAGCAAGCAGCCGCCTGGAACCTGAAGCCGGGCGCCTGGAAGGTTCCTGGGAAAAAAAAAATTCAGGCAGCTTTTTTCTATTTTTTTTGGGTTTTTGGATAGAGTACTAAATTCTAAGGGTTCCTATGGTCTCATATCTTGGGTTGCCTCCCAAGAAGCACTTCTTTTACATCATTAGCTTGACGTAGAGTAGTTCGATTAAGTTGACAATAAAATGGCACTAACCACTTCCCGGTTTGCCGTATCCCCATAATAGTGCTTCAATCTCTGACCATTTACTTTGAATGCTTGGCCCGGATCGTTCTCAAAAATCTCCACCGCTCCATGTGGAAACACAGTTTTGACGATAAATGGTCCAGACCACCTTGATTTCAACTTTCCAGGAAAAAGTCGGAGATGAGATTTGAATAGAAGAACTTGTTACCCCGGCACAAATAACTTAGGAGATAACTTCCTGTCCTGCCACCTTTTCACTTTTTCCTTGTACATTTTATTATTTTCGTACGCTTGAAGTCAAAATTCATCAAGTTCATTTAACCGAAGTATTCGCTTCTTCCTAGCTGCATCTAGATCAAGGTTCAACTTCTTCAGTGCCCAATAAGCCTTATGCTCAAGCTCCGCAGGTAAATGACATCCCTTACCATAGACAAGTTGAAACGGGGACATCCCAAGTGGAGTCTTGTATGATGTTCTATAAGCCCAAACAACTTCATCGAGCTTCAAAGACCAATCTTTCCTTGACGGACAAACAACTTTCTCTAGAATGCGCTTGATCTCTCTATTAGATACTTCAGCTTGACCATTAGGTTGCGGATGATAGGCAGTAGCGATGCGATGATTCACATTGTAGCGCTTCATCATAGAAGTGAACTTACGATTACAGAAATGCAACCCCTCATCACTTATGATAACTCGTGGTGTTCCAAACCTTGTGAATATAATTGCTTATGAAGAAAACTCAACACTACCCTTGCATCATTCGTCGGTAGAGCCTTGACTTCTACCCATTTTGAGATATAATCGACTGCCAGCAAGATGTACTGATTATTGCAGGACGAGATAAATGGTCCCATGAAATCGATTCCCCAAACATCGAAGACCTCAACTTCAAGCATCACATTTAAAGGCATCTCATCCTTTCTAGTAAGATTCCCAACTATTTAGCAATGATCACACCTTAAAACGAACTGATGTGCATCCTTAAACAACGTAGGCCAGAAAAAACCTTCTTGAAGAATACGAGCTGTTGTCTTTTCACCACCATAATGTCCACCATAAACTGTGGAATGACAGTCTCGTAATATCCCCTCCGTCTCACAGAATGGGATTCATCTCCTGATGATCTGGTCAGCTCATTATCTAAACAAATATGGTTCATCCCACATGTACAACTTCACCTCATGCAGAAACTTCTTCTTTTGAGCCGCATTCATATTATGAGGCATTATATTGCTGACAAGATAGTTCACAATGTCTGCGAATGATGGCTCTTCCTCTTGAACTGCAAATAATTGCTCATCCGGAAAAGATTCGTTGATCAATGTCTTATCATGTGAAGTAGAATCGAGATTCTCCAATCTAGAGAGATGGCCAGCTACTTGATTTTCAGTACCTTTTTGATCTTTGACCTCTAACTCAAATTCCTGTAGCAAGAGCACCCAACGAATAAGTCTAAGCTTCGAATCCTTCTTTGAGACCAGATAGCGAATGGCAGCGTGATCAGTGAATACTGTCACCTTTGTCCCAAGTAGATAAGATCAAAAATTTTCGAAACCAAAAACTATTGCCAAGAGCTCCTTCTCAGTAGTGGTGTCATTCATTTGAGCTCCATTTAGCGTCTTACTAGCATAGTAGACCACATGAAGATATTATTCTTGTGCTGCCCAAGAACTACTCCCACTGCATAATCACTTGCATCGCACATCATCTCAAAAGGTTCTCTCCAATTAGGTGCCATAATAACTAGTGCAGTTATTAAACTCTTCTTGAGAGTCTCGAATGCTGCCAAGCATTCATCATTAAATTTGAAAGACACATATTTCTCGAGGAAGTTGCACAATGGCTTAGATAACTTAGAGAAGTCCTTGATGAAACGCCGATAAAAACCCGCATGACCAAGAAAACTACGGATTCCTTTAACAGAAATAGGTGGCGGAAGATTTTCGATGACTCCCACCTTGGCTTTATCCACCTCAAGGCCTTTGCTAGAGACTTTATGCCCAAGAATAATGCCTTGTTGCACCATGAATTGACATTTTTCCCAATTGAGCACCAAATTAGTTTCCACACACCTTTTGAGCACCGAACGGAGATTATTTAAACATTCATCAAATGAATGTCCAAAGATGGAGAAGTCGTCCATGAACACTTCGACATTATTTCCAATCATATCAGAGAATATTGCCATCATGCATCTCTGAAAAGTGGCAGGTGCACCACATAAGCCAAAAGATATTCTGTGAAAAGCAAACGTGCCAAATGGATAAGTGAAAGTAGTCTTTTCTTGATCTTCTGGTGTGGCAAGAGACAAGAAGTTCCCTATTTGCAGATCTGTTCTGGTAGTCTTTTCTTGATCTTCTGGTACAATGCAAATCTGATTGTAACCCGAATAGCCATCCAGAGGATAATAATACTCATGACCATCCAACCTGTCCAGCATCTGATCAATAAATGGAAGAGGGAAGTGATCCTTCCTCGTGGCTTTATTCAACTTTCTGTAGTCCATGCATACCCTCCATCCTGTGACTGTTCGAGTGGGGATGAGCTCGTTCTTCTCATTTGCTACCATAGTAATACCTCCTTTCTTAGGTACACATTGCATGGGGCTCACCCAAGAACTATCAGAAATAGGATATATGATTCCTGCATCCACCCATTTTAGAATTTCCTTCTTCACCACTTCTTTCATGATAGGATTAATTTTTCGTTGTTGCTCAACAATCCGCTTGCTACCTTCCTCTAGCAGAATTTTATGCATGCAGTACGACGGGCCGGTCCCTTTTATATCTGCTATAGTCCATCCGATGGCCAATTTGAATTCTCTCAAGATCCTCAAGAGCTTGTCCTCATCACTACCTGAAAGGTTAGATGCAATAATAACAGGAAAAGTAGATGCATCACCTAAAAAAGCATACCTCAAGTGTTCAGGCAATGGTTTAAGCTCGAAAGTAGGTGCTTCATCAATAGATGGTTTGAGCTTTCCCTCAACATTCTTGAGATCAGTATTACCAAGAGATTCAAATGGCATGTCTAGCTTTCACTTCCAAGGAGAAGCATTTAGATATTGTAGTTGCTCATTTCGTTCCTTATCTTCACTGTCAAATTCCCCCAATACGGATTTTTCTAAGGCATCAGACCTTAGCACATTATCAAGTTCTGAAGTTACTGTAGAATCAATCAAATCCACCTTGAAGCACCCCTCATCTTCTGTAGGGAATTTCATCGCATTGAATATATTGAATGTCACATCCTGATCTTGAACCCGCATAGTAAGTTGACCTTTTTGCACATCTATCAAGGTACGGCCTGTAGCCAAGAAAGGTCTTCCCAAAATTATGGTAATCTTCTTATCTTCCTCGAAATCCAGAATGACAAAGTCTGCAGGAAACATGAGCTTATCCATCTTTACTAACACGTCTTCCACGATGCCTCGTGGGTATGTAATAAAACGATCAACCAATTGTAGAGATATGTAGGTGGGCTTTGGATCAGGCAAATTCAGCTTTTTGAAGATAGAAAACGGCATCAGATTGATGCTTGCTCCCAAATCGCAAAGGCACTTGTCGAATGATAACTTGCCAATGGTGCAAGGAATGATGAAGCTACCTGGATCCTTAAGCTTTGGAGGTAATTTTGTTGTAACACAACACTACACTCTTCCGTCAGAGCAACGATATCAAGATCATCCAGTTTCACCTTCCTTGAAAGAATACCTTTCAGGAATTTTGCATAACTAGGCATTTTCTCCAGAGCCTCAGTGAAAGGTATGTTGATGTGAAGTTTCTTGAACACCTCCAGAAACTTACCAAACTGCTTATCCAGCTTTTGTTTTTGCAATTGCTTAGGAAAATGTGGTGGAGGATAGAGCTGTTTCTCCCCTGTATTGCCCTTGGGCAGAGTGTGTTCAACAGTAGTCTTACTTGGTTCCCCTTCTTTCTCCTCTTGCTTTTCTTCTTCATATACAACTTCAGCTTTTCCATCTTTTGCTTTTTCAGCATCAGTAACTTTTCCAGACCTTAAAGTGACAACTTTGACTTGCTCCTTAGCTTCCTTCCTGCCTGGCACTTCAGTATCACTGGGAAGTGTGCCAGGTTGATGATTGAGCATGACATTGGCTATTTGACTGATTTGATTTTCCAAGGTCTTAATAGAAACAGGCTGACTTTTGCATAATAGCTTTAGCTCCTCAAAATCAGCACTAGAAGGTGGAGCAGCACCTCATTGTTGAGGATATGATTGCCTTTGAGCATATTGTTGAGGTTGTTGGAATCCAGGTGTATTAAACTGTTTACTCACAGCTTGCTAATATAGTTGCCGAACAGCATTCTGATTGTTGCTCCAACTGAAATTGGGATGATTTCTGTTATTAGGATGATAAGTAGCTGGCACAGGCTGCAGCAGTCGCTGATAATTGTTCACATACTGAACAGATTCATTAACAAGAGAACATCGATCCATAGCATGAGAGCCTGTACAAAGCTCACAAACAATAGCTATTTGATTGACTCCATAGTTGCCTAAAGAATCGACCTTCATAGACAGCGCTCGGAGCTGCGCTGCAATAGCTGTAGCTGCATCAACTTCCAGGATACCTGCTACCTTCCCAGGCATCATCCTTTGAGTTGGGTTTTGATGCTCGTTTGCAGCCATAAATTCAATAAATTATAGGCCTCAGTATAGCTTTTGGCCAGCAAGGCGCCTCCAGCAGCTGCATCGAGCATGGGCCGAGATTTGGCCCCCAAACCATTGTAGAACCCAGTGATCACCATCCGGTCAGGCATACCATGATGTGGATACTTTCTCAACATCTCCTTATAGAGCTCCCAAGCTTCGCACATAGATTCTGTTGGTTGCTGCGTAAACTGAGTAAGAGCACTCCTCATAGCTGCATTCTTGGCCATTGGATAGAACTTCACCAGAAACTTTTGCGCACGATCTTCCCAAGTAGTGATGGACCCGGGTGGTAAAGAATATAACCAGTCCTTAGCTTTATCCCTCAGAGAGAATGGGAAAAGCCTCAGCTTGATAGCCTCATCAGTAACACCATTATACTTGAAAGTACTGCAGATCTCGACAAAATTCCTGATATGCATGTTGGGATCTTCAGTCGCGGCACCTCCAAAAGAAACAGAATTCTGAACCATCTGAATAGTGCCCAGCTTGATTTTAAAAGTATTGGCCTGAATAGCCGAATGAATGATGCTTGACTGAATGTCATCAATTTTAAGCCGAGAAAAGTCAATAAGAGCTGGATCTACTGGAACTATACAATCACCCATGATTACCGGTTCTTTCTTTTCACTTTCTTTATCCGAATCTTCAAAGTCTAACTTCTCCGGAATGTCAAGAAGTGAATCTGTCTCCTCAACCGTATCTAGAGTTCTCTTGCGAGTGCGAGAACGTGTTTGCATAAACGCTCGCTAGAGTACTTGAAACACAACCGAAAATAATAAGTAACAACTCTTAAACAATGAGTCCTAATGACCACTGATGGCAAGTATATAAATTAAACACGTTGACACCGAGTCCCCGGCAGCGGCGCCAAAAAATTGTTAAGCACAAAGCATGCGCTAATAATTCACGCAAGTATACGCGTTCGCAAGTAATATAGAATGATTTCTAGTTCGTTCCCATAGAGACTCTGACCAATTATGTTCAATTCACTCTTACTCACCAATGTATGATTACTTCTCAATGTCAAGAAAATAACAGTTAAGGTTGATTAACAAATTATTAACTATGATTAACTACGAGAATTAAACATTCAAATTAACACTTGAATTAACAATATTAAACACACATGAGATCATAACTTCATTACTACTTCATTCAATAGTTATTGTTATTACCCTTAGCATGTAATGGTGATGATATTAATTGAACCAATCGAAACTGATAAAAGCCAACTTTCATTGCACAAGTACCATTCTACCAAGCATCCACAATTAAGATAGAAGTTGAATAGGCATCAATTATGTTGAGAACCTATATGTCTACAGAATTTGACAACATAACGATTTAGGCGCAAGTTATTCATTACGATTACACAGGGCAAGTAAAATGGTTAGAGTTACCCACTAATCATGCACATAATACATGAACCTATGCTAGCATGGCAAGTTCTAAATCTCAAGATTCACTGTCGCTTCACAAGAGATTAACAGGCTATCTTATATGTTCGCGACACACATAAGATGAATAAGCATAACCTATGCTAGATATCATACAATCATCACTTTTCAAGGTATTAAACAATTAACTAAAGAATTCCATAGTAAATCCGCTACGACCCCATGATCACGATTAGCCCATTATAGAACTCATCGCTACCATGGGTTCATATGAAAACATGATAATCACACAACAATATAAACTAATAAAAATACTTATAAAAACTACAGTACATCACAAGAGTATTAAGGTTCAAAGTAAAGAAAATTAGCATCCACTATTACAACGAATAAAAAGAATCACAAGATAACGTATACTTCCACTTCTTCGTTATGGTGTGCTAAAACGGTCTTCTTAATCTTCTCTCCTTGCTCCTTGCTTGTTGCATGTTGATACCTTTTTGTTGTGAAACGTCTCTCAAGTAGGTTTATATAAGAGTCCACAAGAAACAGCAGTCTCAGAAGCCCAATAGAAGTTGAATTAGAAAAATCCAGATTCTAAATTTATGACCCCAGGCGGCCGCCTCAGTTCCCACGCGGGCGCCTGCATCTCCAGGAGGTCGCCTGCATATCCCAGGCGGGCGCCTGCACAGCTTCTCGAAAAATCATCTTTTTGCTCCTGATTTTGCTTATTTCTTCGCACAAGTCCCCGCAACTGGTTCCAAGTACTCCCCTAGGCTTATAATGATGAAATCTCCCTAATTACGCAAGTTATACCCTGAAATGCAGAAACACTAGAAAAACGCATCAAATACACAAAATACTTAATTTCAAGACATCAATTGAAGCCATTACAAAGGCGTTGTAAGTGGTATAAAATGCCACTTATAAGATACATGCAAAAAGAAGGCTTGTAGCCCAAAAGTGCCTTGACTTTTTTGGCATGCAAAATACGAAGCCCCATGGAGTGAATGCATCTAACAAGTAGAAATAAGGTCGATGAAACCAATTTCTATTCTATGTAAGGGTTGAACCCATATTTCAGGATATTATCTACTTATGCAAGTTTATTCCTATCATCTTATCTATCAATTTATTTATGAGAGAGCATCTAATGAATGCAAGTCCTGAAAGACCAACAATCGAAAATAAAAGATAACTGCATAAAGATAGAAGATCCCAATGGATCACAAGTCGAGTCCTGAAGGAAAATTAGGATGCATACTGAAAATGTTCAAAGTCCATAAAGGACCGAATGCAGATAAAAGCAAAATAAAGAGCCACAACAGACATATGAAGCCATGCAAGGCCCTGATGGTCATTCATCAGAAGACATTATAGCCTCGATACGTACAAGCTCAAATTATGAGTTGATAACATAAATATGGATAAAATAGAAGGATTTTTAGGCTTGAACCCCAACAACGCCCAGGAAGCACCATTCATAACTATCATTACAATACCGTCTTCTAGGCGGGGGTAACCCATGCCTAGGATTTATGATTGAATGAAGGTACCCTTTTCTTATTAAAAGAAAAA
Organism: Apium graveolens; assembly: GCF_009905375.1. Taxonomy (NCBI): domain Eukaryota; kingdom Viridiplantae; phylum Streptophyta; class Magnoliopsida; order Apiales; family Apiaceae; genus Apium; species Apium graveolens. The sequence goes on from NC_133651.1 coordinate 164,982,230, forward strand.
AAGAGAAATAAAATGAAGTAAGTTAAAGCTCAACCAGTACCCAAGAGGTGGAATTTCTCCCTGTGTTGAGCAATATGCCTCCTATACGGGGGTAACCCACGCCTAGGAAGGCTTTATCCAAGAAAGCATTCAATTAACGCTAAGGAAACAAGGTTTCTATACTTGTTTTCAAATATACCTCCTAGGCGGGGGTAGCCTACGCCTAGGAAGGATTTAGCCACGATGGCCTTCCATCAACGCCAAGTAGAATAAGTTTTTAGGTGTGTTTGTCAACTTGCCTCGTAGGCGGGGTAACCCGCATCTAGGATTGATGGATCCAGACTCCAACCACGCCTAGGAGACATTATTTATAGTCATGGAAAGGAAGTTTTTTCCTAGGCGGGGGTAACCCACACCTAGGATGGAGTTGCACAATCAAATTGTTTTATGAATATTTTATTCAGAAAATAGAAAAAGAAAAGGGAGGAAATAATATTAGATTATTAGAAAAAAGGAAAGCAAAATTTGTAAAATAGAGAATATTATTTAATGCACGAATGCATAAATTAATGTCTGATGACAACAAAAAATTACTAGTAAATTCGTAATTTGATATATAAATTCCTAAAAAAAATAAGGAATTTAAAAATAAAATTAATTGGAAATAATAGAAAATAATTTTTAATATTATTTTCTATCCAATTAGTTATATTATGCACGATTGCACAAAATTAAGTATGTCTGCTGACACAATAAATTATGACAAGAGTTCATAATTTAAAAAAAGAAAAGAAAAAGGAGGTGATGAAAAAAAGGATAAAAAATGATAAACAAAAAGACAAAAGGAAATGATGGAGAAAAGGACAAAATGATTGATGAAGAAAAGGACGAAAAAAGCAAAAAAAAAAGAAAAAAAATTGTAAAAAACAAAACAAAACAACAACGCCAATACACTTTGTAGGCCTGGTTGAAAAGAGGACCTCCTAGGCGGGTGTAACCCACGCCTAGGCTGGTGGTACCCCTGAGCCCATTTTTTTAATTATTTTATTAATAAAAAAATGGACAAAAATGAAAATATAATTAAAATAGATCCTAAAATATTAGGAAAAAATACTCGTTGGTACGAAAAAATTTCTAAAATATTAGAAAAATATCCAGAGATAGTGAAAAATCCTAAAATATTAGGAATAATCAATAAAAAACCCAGAGGTATTGAAAAAATCATAAATTATTAGGAAAAATCAGGAAAAAAATATCCGTCGGTACGAAAAAATTTCTAAAATATTAGAAAAATACCCAGAGGTAGGGAAAATTTTCTGAAATATTAGGAATAATCAAGAAAAATACCCAGAGATACCGAAAAATTCCTGAATTATTAGAAAAAATCAAGAAAAATACCTTGAGGTAGGGAAAAATCCTAGGAATTTAGGAAAAATACCTATGGTAGAGAAAATTTCCTAAAAAGTTAGGAAAATTACTTGTGAGCATATAAAATTTCCCAAAAAATAGGGAAAAATAAGCAAAAATCCTAAAAACTTCAGGAAAATTAGAAAATAATTGTTGAAAATTATTTTTGGAAAAATATTCTTGAAAAACTGAGGTAAAAATACATGTGACTACCAGAATATTCTTGAAAAATTAGGGGAAAATCATTAAAAATACTAGAAGGTACACAAAAAATCCCAGAAAATTAGGGAAGCCTGTAGGGATGGATCCTAAATGGAGAATCGTTGTAAATGTGTAGGTCGCTCCACACTTTACGGTAAAAACGATAACCAAGAAAGGTATAAACTTTAGCTTCTGCGAAATCTTTGCAAAGGTTTCGCAAAAGTAGGGGGCAAATGATATGGGCCTAAAATTAGCCTAGAAATTTAATTAATGGTAAATTAATTAGACCAGATAAGGTCCAATTAATGAGCCCAATTAATAAGAAGGATTAACAGCTCATTAAATAAGTCCAATCAGTGATATAACTCTATGGTAGATAGCCTTGAGGGCACCTAAACCAACAAGGAGTCTGATTCCTTTATTTTAGGACTCCAAAGTCTATCCAAAGTTTGAGAGTTGCCCACCAAGTCTTTTAACCCTAGTCCAATTCATGCACATCCAACATCTATATAAAGGGTCTTACCCCATCAATCAGAACTACGTTTTGGCTTGATTCTCTAAATACACAGAGATATGTAGGCATCTTGTGAATGCAGTTTTAAGCCACGAAACACAAGTGCAACCATTAAAGACCTTGAGCTCACGATCCCTGGAATTATATATGCATAATAAATTTAACCTAGTTTTTTTTATCCATAGCAGTAATCCTACATGGAGGCCATCCAAGGAATCAATACAAGGAAGAGACAATTTAAAAAAAAGACATGTAATAGTTAGCTTGTATTTATTTTCCATCTTAGATTGACCTAGATCTTTGTTACTAACTTGATGAAGATCACATAGGGTGAAGGCATAACCAACCGCATTTGTTTTATTGCACATTAAATATATATGCTCATATGATGAATGTATGTGTGGAGTGCTTTAACGATGCATGCTTAATTAGATTAAGGATGTATGTATTATATACAACACCCATGCCATGCTTGCTAAATAAGATAAAATATGTATCAATTTAAAATTTTAAAATGAACAAATGATATGAGATTCTTATGTTTATGATACATGAAATAAAATTCTAATCTTTTTTATTTCCGACATGGGGCGATTTTGTCAAAATTGGGTTCATTGAACTTGTAAAGTTGTGGTTTTTAAGCGAGACCGTTGTCACTCCCTCACTACTTGGAAATCAAACCATTAACGAATATTGATTTGAATTATTTTATTCAAGGAAAAATTTGGAATCTCTTTATGATGAGATCATGATCATTTTAAAATTAAAAAACCCTAAAATTAATATTAAGTTGGTCAAATGCCTTCCAATGAGTCTAATACGTTAACCCCTACATCGATAAGGAGTGGGTTTGCTAAAGCGAAGTACTCCCATCAATAGTGGGAGTTGTGTTAAAGTATATTGATATTTTTTTACTATTGGGTTGACTTAACTAAGTTACCACAATAGGATTGTGAACTTAGAGTTATAGAATTTGACGATATTTATTAGATAAATATAAACAATTGTTGTTCCAACAAGCTATCTAAGAGTTATATATTTAATATAGTTAACAACTATTGTCTACCTAAATAATTATATTTTAGGAGAAAGGCCAAAGGTGACCTAACGGTTGATGAACTATGAATCTTCGCTCACTAGAAAGGATAAAGAAGCTATTCTTTCCAAATTAATGGTTAGGGCTATTGATTTGATAAAAATAGTGGGAGATATATATTGTGAATATATATGAATAATCAATTGAACATATTTTAATGATCATCTGTAGACTATTTTATTTTATGCACTTTAATGTTGTAGATATTAAATGAAAAATAACACAAATAACTTCTCAATATAATAGTCCTTGAGAAGGACAAGATGACATGAAATAATTTCCTCGACTGACATGGGAACTTGAGGATTATCCTCAGGTTTAAGGATGTCACTCAAACCCCTCCCTTATTTATTCTAGATGAGAATTAAACATATGCTGAACAAAATGCTTACAAGAAGCAAATTAATTATGCAACTGATATTTCATGCCTCATGCTTGCAATTATGAGTGCTGATATTTTAGAGCAAAAAGAGCATATCGATGCTTCTGATGTGATTGAGCACCTTCAAAAGATGTTTGAAGGATAGGCTCGTCAATAAAGATTTGACAATAATAAGGCACTATAAATTTGAATAAATTGGAGAATGAGATCAGGTTGGACCAAAGGTTCTAAAGATGATAGGTATATGTACCTTGATATATTGGGTTTCAAGATTGGTGTGATGGCCTCAACCCCGGGGTCAGGAGTTGAGGTCACTAACACCACAAACCACAATATAAACTAAAAGATTATTACTAATATTAAACTATCACGACCCCAAAACATGATCCGATCCAGGTTCAAGTATGATTCAAGTTACTCATTAATACAAACCATTTATTCAAAAGTCTGACACACTAAGCCGATACAGCAACTCATCAGACCGCACATGCTCTGATACTAACTACCTCTGAGAAGCCGGGTCCTGAAGGGGATGAGACACGGTTCCGCCAAGGTCTGACTGGTCTTCTAGGCATCTGAGATATATATATATATATATATATATATATATATATATATATATATATATATATATAACAGGTTGTAAGGGTGAGCATAATCGCTCAGCAGTACCAAAATATGAATATCAAGAAAAAAATAGTAAAGTAAACAGTTATATGAACAGAACTATAAATCAACATGAAATTCACAATTTGTGAATCATTTCGAGCGACATTAATTAAGAAAGCTGAGGTAACTGGATATCACTGACTAGCATGCTCTTAAAAAAACAAACGTAGTTGTCTGTTGTGTAAGTACCAGAGTCCAATTTTAGCATGTTATTCATATTTATTATTCAACGGTATCAATCATTTATTCACTTAAGGGAATCCCAAAGCCAAATCAGATACGTAATGGATATGTAAAGATAGCTGATCAGGCTATCAACACCAGACAGCTCCAACTTCCATCCCATCAACTTCTTCTGGAACTATTTATAAGTAAGGGGATACGTAACTTAAAACGTTTTTGTTCCTTTACAAGAATAAAAAAACAGTCTATTCATACGTATTAAACCATAAAAGAATGGTCAGGGTACTTGCCTTGCAATGCTTTCGGAATGCCTAAGTAGCTTTTATGCTGACTTCGGTCCTTACGAAACTCGACTGGGATCTATAATAAGAGAATACCCTAATTAGTTATGTCAACATGCTTGATATCCTCGAATCCTAATATCCCAATTCGATAACTCAACTCGTATAACGATTATACACATAATCACGTAATCTGTATTCACATAAGGGTAAAATATTTTGTATTATAAAGTACGTGTCTTGTATTTAAAGTACATTTTTAGAAAAAATTTGGCAGCGACTCCTCTATTTATAAGCCTGCCCGTCGAAACATAATCGACATCGATTCCCAATAAATCGCATTTTGCAATACAAATCCCAACACAACTTTCAAAACAACAAATCATTTTCATTTCGAAATATGGTTTTACGAGTTATTTTATTTATTTTATTAGTTTAGGACTCAGAATCAATTCATCACCGCCCACCGTCCGCTCGTAAAAATTCATCACAGACGGCGGCAAAACTTTCGGGGCACCCGATTATTCGGGTTCCAACACAGAAATTTCACCGATTAATTTATAATCACTGCACACAACAAAATTATTTCATTTTTTTGAAATATCAATTTAAATTTCAACAGGAAATTGAAATCAAAACAGGAATCTACAGGACACGCGCACAGGACACATGCATGACCACCAGGATTAAGCAGGCGGCCGGAAAAACACAGCAAATCGGAAAAAAGTAAGGCGGCACAGAACTTAACTATATCAAGCCAATACACATATATATGAACACATATGTATATATATATATATATATGAACCCGAATTAACCAACAGTTACCACAACCGGAGAACAAGCTCACCAGAAAACGGAAACCACGGCGACACCGGGAAGAACAAGAAGAGGCGGCATAACAGGAGAGAAAGAGAAATGAAGGGAGGAAATAGATAAATAGAGGAAAGAGACGAGATATTGTAAGGAAGAGAGATAATAATGGAGAGACACAACCGAGAGACAAAGAGAGAGATTGGTATTTTTCCCCAAAAATAATTGCACACCCTCCTGCCTCACTAATACACGACACGTGTCCAATTTTATTGGATACGTGTCATTTTATTATTTTGTTTCGACCGACTACAAGCCTCTCATGCTATTTTAATCTATTTTAGTGGTGCAACCCGCGAATAAACATTAATCAAAACTATAGCAAAATAATCTTAAAATTTTATAAATATCTCGAATTTAATTAAAACATAAATTTTAAAATTTTAAAAGCATTTCTGAAATGCAATTTATAGCCGCTTTTAACAATAAAATGATTCAACGCGTAGGTGAAATTAATCCCAAAAATTTCCAAAATAATTTTAAAATTCTCAAGAATATTATAAACTTAATAAAATATGAGTTTCGTAATTTTGAAGAATCCTGGAATTAAATACTAATTTTATAATTAAATGCAATCAGAAAATCATTTAAAGATAACTAATTAATGAAATATTGATTTCTCAATTTTATAAAATCCTAAAAAATAATTATTGAAATTATAAAATCATAAAAACAATTTTAGAGATAATCCAAATATTTATGAAAATATAACTACAATAAAATCACTTTTAAAAGTGAAACAATGTAATACAACTCAATAATTAATTAAATAATTCAATCCTATTCACCAATAAATCACACATAAATAATAAGAACCAACTCACAGCTGTCAAAACCAATAAACATATTTTATTTAATTAATTATTGAACAATTACACTTTTAAAATAATACAAAATATATGAGTCGTTATAATTGGTCTAGACACTCAGCTTGATTTGAACAAACAATCTTTGAACAACTTCTATAATTATCAGGTTGTTATGAACAAAATGAATGAGATAGACAAAACATCCATTGAGTTGTGATGCATGTTTAGAGTTGCTGAAAACAATATGATAAAGGCATGAACTACGTCCATATTGATGGTGTACATATGAAATGCAAATGGGAAAGGGAAACTAGACATGCAAGGTTAAGATTTGATTTTATTCAGTGCCAAACCAGAGTCCAATCCTAAGGGTGCTTTTGAAGCTTATTACTGGTGTTGCTAAAGAAGACAATTGTCACTACTATGGTAATAACCAGATGATTGGAAGTTAAATTGTAGAGCATATTTGGAAGATCTAAAGAAGAAGACCATCATTGGTCAATCTTCATGTACCAGGTTATAATTCAAGCAAAAGTTGTTGCTCTAGTTGGAGAAACTTGGTACCTAATTTTTCCCACAAGGCAAAGTTGAGAACTTGGTAAATTGTTAATATGTGCCCGCCTTTAGTGGATATATTATATCACTTTCTTGTCAGAACAAGAAAGGTTTTTCATTTTATTTAAATAAATAATAGTTGTTTATTCTATTTCAATGATAAGTCTTATAATGTTGCACAATTAGTTAATAATTTATATGTTATAAGATGACTCAAGTCAAACATTACCTCTAGCATTGTCGTTAAGCTATATTATGAGAAATGCATTTCTGGTGAAATATAGATGGATAATTGAATATGTTTAATATTGAATTATACGAAAGATGTGAACCTTGTTTCATTGGCAAAATGACTAAAGTTTCTTCACCCGATAAGGTGAAAGGGCCACCAAACAATTAGGAATTATACATTGTGATGAATGTGATCGAATGCGTACAATGGTAAGAGGTGGCTTATAATACTTCATAACGTTTAATGATGACTTTAGTAGATATGGATATGTATGTCTTATGAAGAACAACCAATTCTTTTGAACTGTTCAAAGAATATAAGGCCGAAGTAAAAAAGCAAACATTGGAAAGTATAAAAATTTTATGATCAGATCGTGGATGAGAAGACTTAAGCCTCAATAATTCAAGATTTTCTTGAAAGAGTGTGATATTGCATCACAAATTACTCCTTATGAAACACCTCAATGGGATAGATATTTTGAGAGGAGAAATTGTACCGTGTTGGACATGGTGCGATCAATGATGAGTCAAGTGGATCTTCCAATCAGTTTCTGTGGTTATACTCTAGAATCAACTGCATTTACACTTAACCGAGTTTCGACAAAAGCAGTTCAAAAGGCTCCATATAAGATATGGACTAAGAAATATTATGGTATGTCATGTATGAAAATTTGGGGATGTGAAACATTTGCGAAATGTTTAGACTCTAACAAGCTTGGACCAAAGTTAGATAAATGCTATTTTTTGGGATACCCGAGTGAGACTAAGGGGTATAGTTTTTATAACCCTTCTGAGAATAAAGTGTTTGTTGCTCGGACCGTTGTATTCCTTGAGAGGGAACTACTTTCTAAGAAAATTAGTGTGACGATAATATGCCTCGATGAAGATCGAGAACCACATGATAACATTGAACCAGTGTAGGAATGAGATAAAGATGTACATCAAAATATTTAAAGTAATCATGTTCAGGAAATACAGGTTGTCATAGATCTAGTAGAATTCACCATGAGCCCGAGAGAAATTATATATTTAACTTGACTGAAGATGGTGATATGATTCTTACGGATAATGATGAGCCCCTCACCTACCAAGATGCTATGAATAGTCCAAACTCCGAGAGATGGCCAGAGGCCATGAAATCCGAGATTGAATCCATGTATGAAAATAAAGTATTGACTTTAGTTTGTCCATTCGAAGGGGTAAAACATATAAAATGCAAGTGGGTTTTCAAGAAGAAAACCAACATGAATGGTAAAGTACAGACCTATAAGGCGTAACTAGTGGAAAAAGGTTTCAAAGAAATTCAAGGTAAAGACTATGACGAGACTTTTTCACCAGTTGCTATGGTCAGGTCCATCAGGATTTTGCTAGCAAAGGTGACTTACTTGGACTATTATATTTGGGAAATGGATGTCAAAACAGATTTCTTATATGGGAGCCTTAAAGAGGATGTATAAATGATACAATTTGAGGGTTTTGTCGATCTAAAGTTGGCTAAGATGGTCTATAAGTTGCTTTTCTCTATTTATAGATTAAAGAAAGCCTCAAGGAGATGAAAACTCTTTTTAATGAAGCAGTTTAAGAGTTTTGCTTTATACAAAAAAAAAAAGATGAATCATGTATTTTCAAGAAGGTTAGTGGGAGCCATATGGAATTCCTAATATTATATGTAGATGACATATAATAAATAGGGAATGACATACCTTTTCTACAAGCTATTAAGATTTGGTTGAGAAATAGTTTCTTGATGAAATACTTAGGCAATGCTACATATATTAGGGATCAAGATCTATGGATATAGATTGAGGAGATTAATCGAGCTAGTCAGAGTACATACATTGATAAAGTATTACATCATTTTAGGATGTAGGAGGAAAAGATTGGATATATTTTGATGTCTTATGGGATAGTGATCTCAAAGGATAATTTCCCCTAAATCATTGGATGATAAAGGTCCGTTTGAGAAAGTTCCATATGCTTCGGCAATTGGATCTGTAATGTGTGCAGTGATATGTACTTGTCCTGATGTTTCGTATACTTTAAGAATGACGAGCACATACCAGTCTAATCCAGGTGAGGGTTACTGGATAGTTGACAAGAATATTCTCAAGTACTTAAAGAGGACTAAAGATTTATTTTTAGTGTCCGGTGAAGATAGGAAACTTGTTGTAAAGAGTTACACTGATACTAGTTTCTGAACCTAATTTTTGGACATAAAAGGATGATTATGCTTCTGTGTATGGTTTGTGTTTTGTCTACATATAAGTGATGTTAGATGGAATAGTTCACAGGAAGAACATTGATGATTCTCTAATGAAAGCCGAATATATTGATGTTTTTTAACCAACCAAGGAGATAGTTTGGGCATGTGCTTAGGCGATATCACCTTATTAATGAGATTAATGATCAAGAAGATATATTTATATATATATAAAGCGCATAGTAACGATAATATTACAGACTCACTAACCAAGCATTTGTCAGATCAGAAGAATGATGGTCATACTAGTTCCATGAGTATTAGATATATGGGTGATTGGCTTCAGGGCAAGTAGGAGATTTTTAGTGAATGTGCCCTAGAGATAATTAGATAATGTTTTAGTTTAAGACATTTGGAATATTACTGTTTATATTCTATCGATTATTCCATTTATAATTTATTATGGCTTAGTTTCTTGCGATATAAATGTTAGATTAATAAATGTACTTGGAATATAATGTATATTCTATATCTCTAAGTCCATGACTTAGAAATAAGATTATGAGAATAGTATCAATATTCCTAAATGTAACATCCCAAAATCCGGGGTAAAGGATTGGGTGTCACGAAATAACTTTAAATAATATAAACCTGTATATTAAAATAAATTTACAAATAACATCTCAATTCCAGATCATTGATAGGTTATGGTATGAAATAAGAAACTAACCTTCTAAAATTTATAATAACTAATGCCCGTAAGGATTGGCTCAGTTGGTTAAAAGAGGGGATAACTATCCTCTTGGTCACATGTTCGAATCCCACGGGAGGAGAATTTATGATTATGCCTCTTGAGTGAGAGCCTGTCACTTAAATGCGGTTTACCTTGGTTCACGTGGTTTGCAGGCTATTGCGTGAGCCCGTAGGGTTCACCCAGTGAGCACCCTTGGTAGCGGCTGCGGGTTACCTACGATAAAAAAAATTATAACAACTTACTCAAATTTTATTACCTCTTTACTAATTTCATCGTCTTATCCACTCTGACATCTCCAACTTCTTGCAGCTAGGAACTTTCCAGTTTTTGCTATCTATTAAGAGCTATTCACTTTTTATCCTCATTTAATACTGAAGAAATAAGAATTCACAAAGCAAGAGTAAGCCAAAAATGCCCAACAAGTATCACAATAGGTTTGCAGGTGTCATTTTAAAAGAAATTCCCGGAAACAATCTTTAAATGGTTTTATAAACATGTGTTATTCCCAAACAATGCAACAAGAATTACAGAAGGGGGGTTGATTATAATTCTGGCTTATTTTTCAAACATTAAGACTGTTCTTACTTAATATATAAAATAGTGTTTGATTTTGCAAGAAGTGCGGAATGAAACTTGAATTGAAATCAAAACACAAAGTAATAAAACACAAAGCTTTAAAACTTTCTGGTGGATTTGAACTTATCCACCAGAGATATATATTAGTATGAGAACTCTGTGATGCTTGAATAACACACAGTTGCTTACAAGTGAACTTACAAACTTATAGAGAAATTCTAAACATATACACCTTTTTCTATCTCTCTGAAAATTAAGCTTACTTAGTTCTTAGTTCTACTTGTTACACTTGGTTTATATATTGCCAATTTATATGAAAGTAAGACAAGATAATAAGATAAACTATATCTAGTCTAACTCCATGTTATTTCACTACTCTATTCCAGCATCTTTGAATATCTTCATAATTTCATGGAAATGGTAATGCTTCTTTATTCTCTAAAACCTGTAATTAGGCTACCACATTCCATTTACAAATACCCGATGCATGTGACTGTGTTGTCACTATTAACTGCACTTTTTTAATTATGATAATCCGTCAGGACTATTTAATCATCCGTCGGGAGCCTTGTTGATTATCCGTCGGTAGTCTTTGTAGATCATCCGTTGGAAGCCTTTCTATCACTAGACTCCATTTCACTTATACAAAATTACAAGACATCTCATATTTAAAATTAGCCAACCTATTCTGTATATCAATCTAGTAATCAACATCACTTAGAGAATCCTATAGAATCTACTAGACTAAGAACATTGTTGTTTTTGGAAATGTACTGCAATACTTATTGTTACATAAGCTACACTCTCGATGGATATTCAGTTGTCATCCATCGGGACTATAAAGATCATCCGTCGGGACTATATTAGAAAATTGGTCGAGAGCTACTAAAACACTAACTTAAATCTATTAAGGTGTATTATTTAACTTATCATCAAGTTCATAACATATTCCTAACAATCCCCCCCAATTTATGTCTATTGGAATTGTAGCCATAAATTAAGAGAAAATTAATGATAACAAAACACCCTAAATATACAGATTGAATAATAGTAGATGAAACTAGTAAGTGCCACAAATTATTGAAAATTGACCAAAGTAAAGTGTACAAAGAGTTCTCACAATCATTATCAAGGTGCTCCTCTAGTCTGAGCATATGATTTCTATTTCCTTGATGGTCTTGATTTCTTCCCAAGTTTCTAGTTGTTTTCTTCTTTTTGATTTTGGAGCTGCCTGTGGAATTCAAATTCTTCAGTATTTGATAGATCTAGCTTTTCTTGTATTTCCAGTAGAGTCTCATTGCTTGAGATGCTCAATTGGTCATCCAATCTGAAGAATCTTTTAACATATCTGTCATCCATGAATTCCATCATCCAGTAAGGCCTCAAGTGCAATGTACTTCCTGTGAAGGGAATTGTTAGAGTTCTTGGAAGTGCATTTGAGGCTTTTCTCCTCCTCAGTTCTTTTATCTTCTTTAGAACCAATTTCTTGGCTGTCACATTGAATCCAAAATTCTTCTTGAAGGATGAAAAGATCTTTTTCAAAAACATTACAACTTTCTTAGAGAATTCTATGAAGGGGCCATATGATCTCTCTACCACCTTTGTATTTGAATACCAGTCTTTCAGGGAGATGTCTGTGAGCATCAATCCCTCTTACTTCTTCCAATTCATCCAAGTAGAGATTTATATCTGAAAATTCCTTAATGTCACAGATATATAGAATATCTCTCTTGTTGATAGTTGGTTGAACTTTGGCTAAGGTTTTGGTTCTGAGAGTCACAGGCTTGATATTCTCGATTGCTCTTATCTTTGTCTTTTTTGCTTTGTTAAATTTGGTAGATTGAGTTCAGGAATAGGCAGACTTTCCCAGTCTATAGGCTCATCCTTGGGAACTATTAGCTCACCATGAAAGTTCTTTGTATGATCCACCTTAAATTCATCCTGCACTTCTTTAGGCTTAGATGTTTGAGTTGAAGTTGTAGACTGTTTGGGATTGTAATCTTTCATTTCCTCATCACTGAAGTCCAATTTTCTCTTGAAATGGAGCTTGTATCTGAACTTTCTTTTCTGTTGAGGTTCCTTGTGCATTTTCTCATCCTGACCTTCAGCTACTACCGGTTGCTTTTCAGAGATTTCAGTTGCAGCTTTCACAGCTTGAAGCTTGGCTACTATAGCAGCTTGCTCTTTCTTCAGTTTGAGCTTCTTAGCATCGAAAGCAGCTTGCCTCTTTTCTTGCTTGATTCTTTTTTTTCCTCTTTTTTAACTGCTACAAACTGACGGTGTCCAGCCACCACACAAATCTCTTTTCCATTCCTATAGATTTTGGCAATTCTCTTCTTTTGTACTGAGTCAATTAGATCTTTGAATCCATGTATGAAAACAAAGTATTGACTTTAGTTTGTCCATTCGAAGGGTAAAACATATAGAATGCAAGTGGGTTTTCAAGAAGAAAACCAACATGAATGGTAAAATACAGACCTATAAGGCGTAACTACTGGAAAAAGGTTTCAAAGAAATTCATGGTGAAGACTATGATGAGACTTTTTCACCAGTTGCAATGGTCAGGTCCATCAGGATTTTGCTAGCAATGGTGACTTACTTTGACTATTATATTTGGGAAATGGATGTCAAAACATATTTCTTATATGGGAGCCTTGAAGAGGATGTATAAATGATACAATTTGAGGGTTTTGTCGATCTAAAGTTGGCTAAGATGGTCTATAAGTTGCTTTTCTCTATTTATAGATTGAAGCAAGCCTCAAGGAGATGGAATACTCTTTTTGATGAAGCAGTCAAAGAGTTTTGCTTTATACAAAAAAAAGATGAATCATGTATTTACAAGAAGGTTAGTGGGAGCCATATGGAATTCCTAGTATTATATGTAGATGACATATAACAAATAGGGAATGACATACCTTTTCTACAAGCTATTAAGATTTGGTTGAGAAATAGTTTCTTGAAGAAATACTTAGGCAATGCTTCATATATATTAGAGATCAAGATCTATGGAGATAGATTGAGGAGATTAATCGACCTAGTCAGAGTACATACATTGATAAAGTATTGCATCATTTTAGGATGTAGGAGGAAAAGATTGGATATATTTTGATGTCTCATGGGATAGTGATCTCAAAGGATAATTTCCCCTTAATCATTGGATGATAAAGGTCTGTTTGAGAAAGTTCCATATGCTTCGGCAATTGGATCTGTAATGTGTGCAGTGATTTGTATTGTCCTGATGTTTTGTATACTTTAAGAATGACGAGCACATACCAGTCTAATCCAGGTGAGGGTTACTGGATAGTTGTCAAGAATATTCTCAAGTACTTAAAGAGGACTAAAGATTTATTTTTAGTGTCCGGTGAAGATAGGAAACTTGTTGTAAAGAGTTACACTGATACTAGTGTCCGAACCTAATTTTTGGACATAAAAGGATGATTATGCTTCTGTGTATGGTTTGTGTTTTGTCTACATATAAGTGATGTTAGATGGAATAGTTCACAACAAGAACATTGATGATTCTATAATGAAAGCCGAATATATTGATGTTTTTTAACCAACCAAGGAGATAGTTTGGGCATGTGCTTAGGCGATATCACCTTATTAATGAGATTAATGATCAAGAAGATATATTTATATATATATATAAAAAGCGCATAGTAACGATAATATTACAGATCCACTGACCAAGGATTTGTCACATCAGAAGCACGATGGTCATACTAGTTCCATGAGTATTAGATACATGGGTGATTGGCTCCAGGGCAAGTGGGAGATTTTTAGTGAATGTGCCCTAGAGATAATAAGATAATGTTTTAGTTTAAGACATTTGGACTATTACTGTTTATGTTCTATCGATTATTCCATTTATAATTTATTATGTCTTAATTTCTTGCGATATAAATGTTAGATTAATAAATGTACTTGGAATATAATGTATATTCTATATCTCTAAGTCCATGACTTAGAAATAAGATTATGAGAATAGTATCAATATTCCTAAATGTAACATCCGAAAATCCTGGGTAAGGATTCGGTGTCATGAAACAACTTTAAACAATATAAACCTGTATATTAAAATGAATTTACAAATAACATCTCAATTCCGGATCATTGATAGGTTATGGTATGAAATAAGAAATTAACCTTCTAAAATTTATAATAACTAATGCCCGTAAGGATTGGCTCAGTTGGTTAAAAGAGGGGATAACTAATCTCTTGGTCACAGGTTCGAATCCCATGGGAGGAGAATTTATGATTATGCCTCTTGAGTGAGAGCATGTCACTTGAATGCGGTTTACCTTGGTTCACGTGGTTTGCAGGCTATTGCGTGAGTCCGTAGGGTTTACCCAGTGCGCACCCGAAGGATAGCGGCTGCGGGTTACCTACGATAAAAAAATTATAACAACAAACTCAAATTTTATTACCTCTTTACTAACTTCCTCGTCTTATCCACTCTGACATCTCCAACTTCCTGTAGCTAGGAACTTTCCAGTTTTTGCTGTATATTAAGAGCTATTCACTTTTTATCCTCATTTGATAATGAAGAAATAAGAATTCACAAAGCAAGAGTAAGCCAAAAATTCCCAACAAGTATCACAATAGTTTTGCAAGTATCATTATCAAAAGAAATTCCCGGAAACAATCTTTAAATGATTTTATAAACATGTGTTATTCCCAAACAATGCAACAAGAATTACAGAAGGGGGGTTGAATATAATTCTGGCTCATTTTTCAAACTTTAAGACTGTTCTTACTTAATATATAAAATAATGTTTGATTTTGCAAGAAGTGCAGAATGAAACTTGAATTGAAATCAAAACACAAAGTAATAAAACACAAAGTTTTAAAACTTTCTGGTGGATTTGAACTTATCCACCAGAGATATATATTAGTATGAGAACTCTGTGATGCTTGAATAGCACACAGCTGCTTATAAGTGAACTTAAAAACTTACAGAGAAATTCTTAAACGATACAACTTTTTCCATCTCTCTGAAAATTATGCTTACTTAGTTCTTATTTCTACTTGTTACACTTGGTTTATATATTGCCAATTTACATGAAAGTAAGACAAGATAATAAGACAAACTACATCTAGTCTAACTCCATGCTGTTTCACTACTCTATTCCAGCATCTTTAAATATCTTCATAATTTCATGGAAATGGTAATGCTTCTTTATTCTCTAAAACCTGTAATTAGGCTACCACATTCCATTTAGAAACACCCGATGCATGTGACTGTGTTGTCACTATTAACTGCTCTTTTTGAATTATGATCATCCGTCGGGACTATGTTAATCATCCGTCGGGAGCCTTGTTGATTATCCGTCGGTAGTCTTTGTAGATCATCCGTTGGAAGCCATTCTGTCACTAGACTCCATTTCACTTATACAAAATTACAAGACATCTCATATTTACAATTAGCCAACGTATTCTGTATATCAATGTAGTAGTCAGTATCACTTAGAGAATCCTATAGAATTTACTAGACTAAGAACATTGTTGTTTTTGGAAATGTGCTGCAATACTTATTGTTACATAAGCTACACTCTCGATGGATGTTCAGTTGTCATCCGTCGGGACTATAAAGATCATCCGTCGGGACTATATTAGAACATTGGTCGAGAGATACAAAAATACTAACTTAAATCTATTAAGGTGTATTATTTAACTTATCATCAAGTTCATAACATATTCCTAACAATCTCCCCCAATTTATGTCTACTGGAATTGTTGCAATAAATTAAGAGAAACTTGATGATAACAAAACACCCTAAATATACAGATTGAATAATAGTACATGAAACTAGTAAGTGCCACGAATTATTGAAAATTGACCAAAGTAAAGTGTATAATGAGTTCCCACAATCATTATCAAGGTGCTCCTCTAATCTGAGCATATGATTTCTATTTCCTTGATGGTATTGATTTCTTTTCAAGTTTCCAGTTGTTTTCTTCTATTTGATACTGTGGAATTCAAATTCTTCAGTATTTGATAGATCTAGCTTTCCTTGCATTTCCAGTAGAGTCTCATTGCTTGAGATGCTCAATTGGTCATCCAATCTGAATAATATTTTAACATATTTGTCATCCATGAATTCCATCATCCAGTAAAGCCTCAAGTGCAATGTACTTCCTGTGAAGGGAATTGTTAGAGTTCTCGGAAGTGCATTTGAGGCTTTTCTCCTCAGTTCTTTTATCTTCTTTAGAACCAATTTCTTGGCTGTCACATTGAATCCAAAATTCTTCTTGAAGGATGAAAAGATCTTTAGCAAAACATTACAACTTTCTTAGAGAATTCTGTGAAGGGGCCATATGATCTCTCTACCACCTTTGTATTTGAATACCAGTCTTTCAGGGAGATGTCTGTAAGCATCAATCCCTCTTACTTCTTCCAATTCATCCCAGTAGAGATTTATATCTGAAAATTCCTTGATGTCACAGATATATAGAATATCTCTCTTATTGACAGTTGGTTGAGCTTTGGCTAAGGTTTTGGTTCTGAGAGTCACAAGCTTGATCTTCTTGATTGCTCTTATCTTTGTCTTTTTTGCTTTATTGAAGATTGGTAGGTTGAGTTCAGGAATAGGCAGACTTTCCCAGTCTATAGGCTCATCCTTGGGAACTATTGGCTCACCATGAAAGTTCTTTGTAGGATCCACCTTAAAGTCATCCGGCACTTCTTTAGGCTTAGATGTTTGAGTTGAAGTTGTAGACTGTTTGGGATTGTAATCTTTCATTTCCTCATCACTGAAGTCCAATTCTCTCTTGCAATGGAGCTTGTATCTGAACTTTCTTTTCTGTTGAGGTTCCTTGTGCATTTTATCATCCTGACCTTCAGCTACTACAGGTTGCATCTGAACTTGTATCTGCACTTTCTTTTCTGTTGAAGTTCTTTGTTGAAGGTTGGCCCTTTTCCAAACTTCCTAGACTCATATCATTCACAGAGATTTACTTGACTTGAGAGAAGTGATGAATGGTCTTGTTTGGTTTCTCAATAGGACCAAATTTCTTTATTATTTCTTCATCTAATTTCCTCCACTTGTCATTCAATTCCTTCTCAATAGCTGCAACATCAAGCTTTTTGAAATTTGTCTTTAAATCCAACTTAACAGCTGCTATCTGGATCGGATCAATATTGTCCAAGACTGGTGGCTTAGAAAAAGTAATTTCTGGAATAATTACTTGACTGACTTGAACGTTAAGCACATTCTCCCCCTCACTGATTGGCTCTCCTTGACTAACTAGGACAAGTGAATCATTTTCCCCATTTTTGTTAGCATCAAGTTGAGCTATCTATGCAGCCACTAGCTTTTGAAGCAACTGAGTTTGCTGGGCTTGATGTAAATGAATTGCAGTGAAAGAGGATTCCACTGCTTTTTGTGACGCCCTCCAAACCCGAGTCAGAAGTTTGGGGTCCACAACACACACACACACACACCATATTTAAACCTGTTTATGAATATAATAATATATGCATTGACCCTACTTACCATAATCAAGGATCACAACAGTTTAAAGTATGTCCATAAGCCATAATCTTATTTATTACACACGTACCAAATCCCAAATTTATTTATCTTACATTTGAAGTCAAATTTTATTACAAACTTTTAACACACACTAAGCTACACAACTTCCGCTAGCTTATTCCACTTCAACCTGTAAATCTAGCTGGCACACTCGATTGGGGATCCTTGCCATTACCAGTTTCCTTCTTAACTGGAAAAAAAGATCAACAGATTTACAAGAGTGAGCTAACTAGCTCAGCAAGTCACAATGACAACACTGATATTAAATAATGATCAATTGAAGTGATATAGGGACTCAAGTTTCCTGATAAGCAATGATTAGAATTGGATACTCACTTTTATTTTAAAAACCAAGGTTAGGTTGCTGATCAGTCATACACTAACCCCGAGCAAGGCTCCCAACTTTGCTCTATATACTGGATCCAAGATACACATTGGCCTAATACGACCACGAATCTGGTCTGACCACGAATCTGGTCCATATTTAAAAACAATCCAATTCTATAATAATAACATGATAAACAATGTAATTCAATAAACTGAATCATAAACAACATTTATCTTGAAGCATAAGGTGATTCACCAAACGAGGAAGGTATAACAAGGTAATAAGAAGATTGACTTTCAGTTCAGGGAAAAAGTCAGAGTGTAGAAGACCAAAGGTGCAAAGGTTACAAGGAATGGTCTTCTGTTTACAAGGCATAAAGGTTCATCTGATAAAAAATCTTATATCAAGGATCAGTATGTGGTAGATATATATTTGTGGAGTAGTATCGGATATGTGTGGTTCGTATCCAATAATTCAATAATCAATGGCTTATAAGAAATCAGGCCCACGGCTCAAGATCAATAAGAATCATGGTTTAGGGTTAAGTACTTCAAAGTACTTGCAATATAGGATAGGAGTTACTGGGAATAATTGCAACATAATGAAAAGAGTTCAAAAGTATTCACAAGTATACTACAGGAAAGTTCAGGGACACTTGCCTTATCAAATCGCTTTCACTTCACTAACACTTTTCAATTAGTTCCCATTCACTAACCACTTGCTTTCCTTTTCTACGTCTCGCTTCCTCTCTTAGACATCACATATACTCATCACCACCATTTTTCATCTCATTCTATTCAATACAAGCTTTTATCTACTATTCGTTTCACCCAAATCCGACGTAGGATTAAAAGTTACAGCAGAAACAGTCAAACAATACTCAAACAATCAATTCATACGACAGTCAGGTCACATATAACACATAACATATAAGATATTTTATCAATATAATTTTTCAAAGAATATTCGGGGTCAAAATGATTTTCCAGGTATTTAATATGAATTTTTGAATATTTTTCGAAATTAAAATTGGACTCCGAATCATTTTATAACTAAATGATAGGGTTTGAACACCAGAATTTGACTTTAAAATAATTTTATAATAATTATCGAGCTTTGAAAATAATTTAAAATAATATTTTAAGGCTCAAAACTATTTTTCAGGATTTTTAAATCAATTTTAGATAATTAAATCTAATTATTGAATCAATTAAAATTAATTAATAATTAACTAAATTAATTAATCAATTAATTATAAATTAATCGATTAATCAAAATAATTAAAAACTAATTAAAATTAATTAATAAAATAATTTCGATTTGTTTTTGAATAAATAAATAATTAAAATATTTTCTGAATTTAAAATAAATAAATAAACATTTTATGAATTTAAAATAAATGAAAATACAATTTTTAAAAATATTTCAGACAGAAATCCATTTTTTGTAAAATTTTAAAACTGAAATAAGATTTTTGATAATTTGGGAAACTTCAAGGGACCAAACCGTAGTTTGTCACCCTGTCTTCCCCACTCACCGGCTTCGGCGGCGGCCACCAAGCTTTCCGACCACCTTCAAAACATCGCATAATCCAGCCAAAATAACAAGTATGCATGTTTACATCTCCAGAAGCTGAATTATGCAATCAAAATGACCAGGAAAGCAACGAATCAGGCAAAAATTCTGGTCAAACTTCGCCACCGGCGAAGCTTCGCCCAGAATCCGGTGATCGATTCTGGCTTCCCCTGTTAAAAGGGACCCTACCAATCAATTCCCCTTCACCCGATCTGTTTAATGGTGTAAGTCTTACGTTCCCAAGTTTAACGAGTCGAAAATCTGGCCAAAAGTATGAGTTTTCAGGTGAAATTATTCAAGAACACGAAAAACATTCAAACTCAAAGATCAAATCAACTTTTCTACATTTTATTAAACTCGATTTTTGACATATAAAATACCAAATTGACCCGGAAGAAAAGATCTACACGATTATGCCATCAAATCATATCAAAAACATCAAGAAGAAAAATTCATAATCTAATCCATAATTAATTCAAATTAAAATAATTAAATCAGAAAATACCTTGATTTTTGGATAAAAATAGATGGTTGATTCAGAAAGAGGATTTCGAGAGCTTCGTTTTGATATATTGCACGCCCGAATCGGAGTTCGATAACACCTTTATTTGTGCGATTGATTTTCAAGAATACGGTGTTTTAATAAAGTTTTCTCTGGTTTTCAGGGGTTTGTACTGTCCGATTATGATTTTACGCGTGAAAATGAAATAAGAAAGGGATATTTATACTTACAAAATATTAGTACGTTCTGGATCGTGTTGGATCGAGAAATACGTTCGTTTTGGATAAACATTATCCTTTTTGGATAAACACTATCATGTTTTGGTTAAGCACTATCCTGTTTTGGATAAGCACTATCATGTTTTGGATAAGCATTATCCTATTTTGGATAATTATCAAAACAGGGCTTTTATAAAATAATTTATACAAAGATTATGTTATCGACAAGGGTTAGCGTATTGAAAATATTGCACCGGGCCGTGCACAGGTCAAACCGTAATCCGAATCGAAAAAGTCAAAACATGGAAAATGTCCGGAATTACCAGATTAGGTTAAGAAGGAGTTTTTAGAAGAGTTTCGGGTTATAAAAATATAAAAACGGTTGAGGTTGGACAATTCCCGGCTTTATAGAATAATTTTGTAATTATTCAGAAAATATTTAATAAATTCATAAATCAATATAACATCATATAATACTCTAAAAATTACCAGAAAAATACCTTAATTATCTATATTTTATTCTGGACATAATAAAATTAACATACCTAGACTTTACCATATATGAATATTCACAAAACAACACCAATCATGAGATAATTCACCAAAAATCACATAAAATCACAAAAATCATTTATTGATAAAAAATAATTACACGTCATGTCCCGGATATTACATCCTCCCCCCTTAAAAGGATTCTGTCCTCAGAATCTCCTAAATAAACAACTGAGGGTACTTTTCTCGCATATCACTTTCTAACTCCCAGGTTGATTCTTCAACCTTAGGGTTTCTCCCCAATACTCACACTAGATTTACCACTTTATTTCTCAACACCTTTTCTCTCTTTTCTAGAATCTCTATTGGATTCTCTACATACGATAAATCTTCCTGAAGTTCTATCGGCACATACTCAATTACATGCCTAGAGTATAGTTTTTAAGCATTGATACATGAAAAATATTATGAATATGCTCCATGTGCGGGGGTAACGCCAATTCGTATGCTACCTTGCCGACACGTTTCAAAACTTCAAAAATTCCAACGTATCTAGGACTCAACTTCCCTTTCTTTCCAAATCTCGACAATCCTTTCCACGGTGACACTTTTAGTAACACTAAATTTCCTTCTTCGAATTCCATATCCTTTCTGGATTGGTCTGCATATTTCCTTTGACAATCTTGTGCTGCAATTATCCTTCCCTGAATAACCTCAACAACTTCCTTGGTCTGCTGTACCAACTTGGGTCCAAGTATTTTACGTTCTCCGACTTCGTCTCAATATAAGGGTGATCGACATTTGCATCCATAAAGGGCTTCATATGGAGGCATTCCGATACTGGCATGATAGCTGTTATTGTAAGCAAACTCCACTAAGGGCAAATGCTCATCCCAATTGCCTTTAAAATTAATGGCACACACGTAACATATCTTCGATTGTTTGGATTGTCCTCTCGCTTTGGCCGTCCGTCTGCGGATGATAAGCCGTGCTCATATTTAACTTAGTTCCCAAATATTCTTGGAAACTTCTCCAAAATCTTGAATTGAATCGTGGATCTCAATCAGACACGATAGACACAGGGACTCCATGACGTATTACTATTTCCTTCAAATACATGTGAACCAACTTATCTAGTGAAAATCTTTCATTGATAGGAAAGAAATGCACTGATTTGGTTAGTCTGTCCACTATAACCCAAATAGCATCATGATTCGCTTTCGTCCTTGGTAAGCCAACTATAAAATCCATAACAATGTGCCCCCACTTCCATTCTGGAATCTCTAGTGGCTGTAATAATCCACTTGGTCTTTGGTGCTCTGCCTTAACTCTCTGACACATGTAACATTTGTTAACCCATTCCGCAATTTCTCTCTTCATTTCTGGCCACCAATAATTCTCTTTTAATTCTCTATACATCTTGGTACTTCCCGGATGAATGGAATACCTTGAGTTGTGAGCTTCTTGTAAAATTTCATTCTTCAATTCTGCCACTGGTGGTATCCAAATTCTGGATGAAAATCTGAGAATACCTTGATCGTCCTTCTGAGTGCATAACTCTACTCCAATCAACCGATTGATATCCTGATCCATTATTTCCTCTTGGCACTTTCTTATCTTCTCTAACAATTATGGTTGAAAAGTCATGTTGTACATCTTTGCTTCATCAGGTTTGCAAATTCTGACTTCCAAGTCCAATTTCTGAAATTCTTTATATAATTCTTCGGGTATCATCAATATGTTCAATCTTTCTTTTCTACTTAATGCATCTTCCACCACATTCGCTTTTCCTAGATGATAGTTAATCGTGCAATCATAGTCCTTGATCAACTCCAACCATCTCCTATGTCTCATGTTAAGCTCCTTTTGCATGAATATGTACTCAAGCTCTTATGATCCGTATAAATCTCGCATCTTTCTCCATATAAGTAGTGTCTCCAAATCTTTAAGGCGAATATTATCGCTGCTAATTCCAAGTCATGAGTAGGATACTTCTGTTCATGAGGTTTTAGTTGTCGCGACGCATAAGCAATGACTTTATCATACTACATCAAAACACAACCTAATCCCTTATGAGAAGCATCACTATAGATTACGAAATTCCCTTGATCATCTGGCAGTGACAAAATAGGTGTCGTGATTAGCCTCTTTTTCAATTCCTGAAAACTTTCTTCGCACTTCTCATTACATATAAACTTCTCATTTTTCATGTTAAGCTTCGTCAAAGGCGTCGCAATCTTTGAGAAATCTTGAACAAATTGTCGATAATATCCTGCCAGTCCTAAGAAACTTCTCACCTCTGTTGGTGTTTTTGGTCTTTTCCAATTCATAACAGCTTCAATCTTCACTGGATCCACATTGATCCCTTCATGACTTACCACGTGTCCTAAGAATTGAACTTCTTGTAACCAAAATTCACACTTGGAAAACTTTGCATATAACTTCTTCCTTCTCAAAATTTCCAAACTGTCCTTATATGCTCCGCGTGATCTACTGTTGACTTTGAGTAAATCAAACTATCATCAATAAACACAATGAAAAACTTGTCCAGATATTCCTTGAAAATTTTGTTCATCAAGTCCATAAATGCAGCTGGGGCATTGGTCAATCCAAAAGACATCACTAATAATTTATAATGACCGTACCTTGTTCGGAAAGCTGTCTTTGGTATATCTTCAGGTTTAATCTTTAATTGGTGATATCCAGATCTCAAATCAATCTTAGAGAAGTACTTGGCTCATTTCAGCTGGTCAAACAAATCATCAATTCGAGGTAATGGATACTTGTTCTTGATCGTAAGCTTATTAAGTTCTCGATAATGAATGCATAATCTCATGCTTCCGTCTTTCTTCTTAACAAATAGTATTGGTGCACCCCATGGGGATACAATGGGTCTAATCACTCCTTTCTCCAACAATTCTTGTAATTGCTTTGCCAATTCCTTCATTTCCACTGGCGCCATTCTGTATGGGGCCTTAGACACTGTTTCGTTCCAGGTGCCAATTCGATTCCAAATTCAATTTCTCTATCTGGAGGAAGTCCTGGTAGTTCATATGGAAATATGTCTGGAAATTCATTTACCACTAGAATGTCTTCCAGCTTTGCTGGTTCCTGAATTCTATCTATCACATAGGCAATGAAATGCTCGCATCCTTGTCGTAGTAACTTCTTAGCTTGAATCATCATGAAGAACTTCTTCGCTTGTCTCTAGCCTCTAAACGTCACCACTTTCTCATTTGGCGCCTTCAATATTACTTTCTTATTACGATAGTCTATCTGAGCATCATGCTTAGATAGCCAATCCATTCTTAAAATAACATCAAACTCTCCTAACTTAAATGGTATCAAGTCAGCATCAAACGTATGGCCAAAAATCTCAATCTCACAGTTCTTATACACTTGGTTAACAGATACACGCTCCTGATTTGCTAATTCTACCGTCATAACCTCACTTAACAATTCAACCAGACAATTCAACTTATCAATAAAACCTTGAGAAATAATTGATCGAGTTGCTCCCGAATCTACTAGCACTTTAGCACATAAGGAGTTCACAATGAGCGTACCTGCCACAACATCAATATCCACGATAGCATCCTTCATAGACATGTCATAAACTCTAGCTCTGGAGGTTCATTCACTGTTGGAGCAGCTCCCATGATACACAACTTGTTGTTGACTAGAATTGGTGCCTTGCAATCCCTTACGATATGTCATGGCTTCCCGCACTTGAAATAAGTAAATCTAATTTCTAGAACCTTGCCTGCCTCATTCTTGGTAGGCTGGTCCTTGTTGACTGGCTCTCTAGCTGGCTGATTATGGCACTCCCTTGAATAGTGCCCCTTCTGGTTACATCTGTAGCAGACCACACTCAACTTGTTGCAAACTCTACCATGTTTCTTTTCACAGACTTGACAATCTGGTATAGCTGGCCTCTGCTGGTTTGGCTGGTTCCCAATGGCTGGCCGGTTACCTTGGCCTCCGTTTCCTGTATTCTGTTTGTTGAAATTTCTTCCGGGCTGGAACTTGCCCTTCTTTTGATTAAAATTTGGAAACTTTTCTGCTTTGGGACTGTCCTTCACTTCCCTCAAACTTTCTCTTCTTACCTTCCTTCTCCTTTTGAGATATTTCACTTTCCGTCTCCGCAATCATAGCCTTCTGCACAACTCCCGCATACGTGTCCAACTCAAATATGGCCACCTTCCCTTGGATCCATGGCTTGAGTCCTTGCTGAAACCTTTTAGCTTTCTTCTTATCAGTGTTTACATATGATTGCCCAAACCTAGACAACTCCTCAAATTTACTTTCATAATACGCCATTGACATATTCCCCTGCTTTAGCTCCAGAAATTTCAACTCCATTTGATCCTGACCAAACTGAGGGGAAATATTTCTCTAAAAAAACTCCTTGAATCTATTCCACGTAACATCATATGTACCTTCCAACATCTTAACAGTTTCCCACCAAGAGGTGGCTTCATTCTTCAGGTAGTAACTTACAAACTCAGTCTTCTGCTCCTCCCACACTTTAACTAAGGCAAATGCCTTCTTAATTTCCTTCAACCAGAATCTTGCCTCAATAGGATCTACAGAACCCTTAAACTCTGGTAGATTCACTGCATGAAAGGTCTTAAAGGTTACCTGAGGGTTGGTCTACCTCTACTATTGTTGAGTCAGGTGAACTGTTTGCTGAGCCAAGATCTGAAGAATCTGGGCTACAGTTGGGTCTATGAGACCTGGGTTGGCATTCTGGTTGTTGCTGTCTTGGGTGTTGTTGTTGTTTTCTTCATTCTGGTTGGTGGAACGGGTATTTCGTCTGGTAGACATTTTCTATAAAGAATCAAACAATTTATTTAGCCTTTAAAACAAAATCCTTTTTGTGAAAAGATTTTGTAAAACAGAAATATCTCTTTTTGAAAACATTTTCAATAGTTGAACTAAGTAAATTGCATGTTTCTTTACAAAAGGTAAATAGTTAAGGGAAATATGGTACATGTTATCATAAGAGTTTCATAACTAGTGCAGTAAGATAAAACAGGTATGGTAAAGGAAAGGCACTGATATATATATATATATGAAAGTTTGGTGGTACAAGCGCAAAACATTTTACTAAAGGCAAAGGTACAACAGGCCTATTCCTTATTCAACAGGTCTAGTTTATTCGTACTCCTACCAAAAGTCCGATAATACACACTATACACTATTATACATATATCGCTTATCACATCATTCCTGTCGTTTAGCGTTATGGAAACTCTGGTCCACCAAATCTTTCAAAATCCTCCAATGCTTCTCTAGCCCACCCCATAAGAGCATCCGGGGCTGCATACTCACAAGTAGCTCCATGAAGTCTAGCCTCAAGTATTTTACGAGTCACCTGAATCTCATTCTGAAGCTCCTTTACTTTCCTGTCAACATCTATAGTTCTTATGATATGCTATAATTCCTGAATCTGGGCCCACAAGGCCTCTCATTCTAATAGAAGAGCCTCATACTTATGATATAGGACAGGGTGTGGAATAAATTGAAAAGATGCACCCGCCACCGAAAGTCTGGTAGAGTCAGAATCAGCAGGTGGGGGTCCTCGAATAGGTGGTCTCATGCTAGGAAGTGGAATATCTTGTAATGGTGCAACCATCGCAACTGGTACTATAGCTGACACCGGTGGAAGAGCAGGGCGTGGATCAGCTGACGATCCTCCAACTGACGGCTCCGAGTGATCAGATGATATCGAAATAAAGGAATCTGCCATTGCCGCAATCTGAAAATTACGCTTCTAGATAAGAATCTCGAATCTCGCCATGAATCATACTAAAACCTACTATTTAATCACACTCAACCTCTCGACGTTCTATTTTTCCATTTCTTATAAAATGTCAATGACATAGACCTCCAAATTTTTCCAATTAGATGGACGAGTATTTTATTCATCAATCTTTGATACGTGACTCTTGCATTTTTTAGTCCAAAAGACATAACAAGATAACAAAAGACACCAAAGTTAGTTATCAAAGATACCTTAAGGGTGTCGTTTTTGTACATTTTAATCTGATTATAGTCGGTGAAGCCATCCATGAATATTAGCATCTCGTGCCCAGTTGTGGCTTCGATCAAGGGATCAATCCTTGGTATGGGGTAGCAGCTCTTCGGACATGCATTGTTCAGATCAATGAAGTCAACGCATATCCTCCACTTTCCATTGGCTTTCTTGACTATCACAGGGTTCGCCAACCATTCGGGGCATGTGTTCTCTTCTTCTACTTGACAACCTTTCGAGTCAGATCAATGTTCATGTAAGTCATATGTCATAGCCTATTTGTATATTCGAGGATTCAACTCAACTCAAATAAGAATATAATAAGTAAATAGTGGATCGACCGTCAGAGAGATCTCGCAAAGTAACATCTGTCAGAGGATTCAGAAACAAGGTTCATCTACAGACTTGAGGAGTTAATTCACTGGAAGAAGTTCAAGAAATTGATCAAGCCTCAGTGATGCAAATCAAGATTGTGGATTTAATCAAGTGACATAAATCTCATCAGAGTATCAAGAATTACAAGGATTTAATCTGAAGAAAATCAAAGTATCAAAGTCAAGACATGAAGAAACGTCACGGAAGTTAGTCACTCATGAACCAGACAGTAGATCGAGTGTCAACATTGAAGTGGTGGAATTGATTCATATATTTCAGTGA
The DNA here is from genome assembly GCF_009905375.1 of Apium graveolens. Taxonomy (NCBI): domain Eukaryota; kingdom Viridiplantae; phylum Streptophyta; class Magnoliopsida; order Apiales; family Apiaceae; genus Apium; species Apium graveolens. The sequence continues at coordinate 165,010,284 of NC_133651.1, forward strand.
TTTTCAGAAGATTTGCAGAAGAATGGGTGTTGTTGAAGACTAGAATTAATTCTCTATTAATTAATTAAGTCATCTAATTTAATTAAGAAAATAAATTATATTTGTGAAGAATAATTTATTTATTAATTGAATTAATTGATTAATTAATTCTGAATTAATTTTAGGAATTTTCAGAATTTAAATTGGATTAAAATTCATTTAAATTCAATAAGACAAACTGATTGTACTAATATGACAATCGTTATGACAATCAATAGTCATACCGAAAGTCATGCTAGTACAAATATTTGTCTTGCCGAAAGGTACACTGGAAGAGAATTGTCTTGCTAGTTCAATCAGATTGTCTTGCTAGTACAAACAATAGTCATACCGAAAGTCTCTCCAGTTCAACAGATTGTCTTGCTAGTACAATTGGATTATCTCACCGATTGTCATGCCAGTTCATTCTATTCGGCTGTTTGTTTTAAAAGAAGCAGAAGTAGAATACATCCATTATCATCCACAACACAGAAGTCAAGAACAAAGCAGAAAAGAAAAACAAGAAGAAATATTTCATCTTTTCATCTGCATACTTCAAGATTAAATTTCTAGATTGTAACGTTAAATCCAATCCACTAGAAATCTTTATCTTGCTCTTGTGTAACAATCTAGCGGATCAAAATCCCTAGAACTTAATCTCAAATTGCGTTTAGCATTTGATTCTAATTATTGCAAATATAGAAAAAGTTCATGTCGAATTTATTCTAAATTTGTGATAATTAATTTGAGATTAATTCCTTGTAATCGATACAGTTGTTGTAACACCTTTCAAGTTTAATAATATTTTTATTTAACTTGAATTTTGTTTCACATTTTTTATTCTGCATTTATTCGATTATTCGGTACTGTTTGTATTCAACCCCCCTTCTACAAACACATTGGGACCTAACAATTGGTATCAGAGCCTTCTGATTAACGAACAAATCAAGATCCTAGACTTTTGTGATTTTTCAACTCTTTGAATTTTTATTCATTCAAAAATTCATAATGACTTCACAAAAAGTTGGAATCGTTAAAATTCCACAATTTGATAAAGGGAATTATATTATGTGGAAGAAGAAGATGCTCTTGTTTTTACAAGTTGCAAATCCCAAATATTCAAACTTGTTAAAGAAGGGTATAAAAACTTCGATGGTTATTGAACCGGAGGTGATAGTAGATGATGTGGTGACTACTAAAGCTAGAACCTATCCAAAAGAGCCCGAAGATTTTACTCTTGCTGAGAAGGAAGAAGCCTCCTTGGATGCTAGCCTTTAATTAATATTAATTGATTCCCTTGATCCCTTGATGAACAGACATGTGATGAACTCTAAAAATTCCAAACAGATATGGGAAACTATTGAGGTGATTAATGAAGGCACAGAGGAAGTTAGGGAGAACAAGTTGGAGATCCTAACCTCTGAGTATGAATATTTTAAATCAAATCCAGGAGAAGGAATTAATGAAGTGTTTGAGAGGTACAATACGTTGATCAACAACCTGAACATAAATGGTAAGTATTATTCAATCAGGGAGGTCAACAAAAAGTTCCTTTTAACACTACCAACTCATCTTGAACATAGAATCACTGCCATTAGAGAAGCTAGAGATCTGAGTGAGATTTCTTTGGACAGGCTCTATGGAGTGTTAAAAACCTATGAGTTGGAGCAGATTCAACAGAAGGAAGTCTACGGGAAGGATAGAATGGTCAGCACATCTACTGCTCTTGTAGCTGAAGGTCAACAACAACAACAATCTCAACAATCGGAGAGAATGGTACAGTTTTCCAAGGCTGAGGAAAATATGTTAGTAGCAGAATATGATCCTCCTACTACAAATTAATCAAGTGATGATTTTTATTCATTGGAAGAGCTGGAGCAATTGGAAGATGAGTCAATGGCCCAAATTGTCAAGAGATTCTCCCATGTCAGATTCAAGAGGAATCCCAAGCTTAAGTACAAGTCCAACTACAACAAATTCCAGAAAGGTGGATCTTCATCCTCTAACACCAGCAGTGGTGGATATAAAACAGGGATGGTTGATCGGAGCACCATTAGATGCTATAACTGCAATGAGTTGGGACACTTTGCCATAGAATGTAGGAAGCCAAAGCAAGTAAGAAAGAACTCTGAAAGGGCTTATCTGGCAAAGGGAAGAAGCTGGGATGATACTGACAGTGAAGATGAAGAAGAAGGAAATCTTGCTCTTATGGCTATTGATGGAAAAGCTTCATCATCAAGAATAGAGGTAAAACTTTCTGATGCTGAAATGGTTTATAATCCAAGAGGTAACTTAGATTGTGCACGTCGTGATAATGAACTGTTAAGTTTACAGATCACAGACCTTGAGAAAGAGGTCAATGAATTAAGACTTGTGCACATTAATCAAGAAAAATTAAAAGAACAAGTATATTTTCTAGAGAATAGAGTTGACTGTTATAGAAAACTCGAAACTATTCTCAAAGACAAGATCACCGGTCTTGAGACTAAGGTTAGAGCCTACTTCAATTCTTGTTCGAAGGCTAAAGAGTTCTACACTAAGCAAGCTGTTAATCAAATATCTGGAATAGGTTATGATTACAATGTTGCTATTGGAGAATTAGGCATAAACTCCCCTCCTCATGTCTGTGCTAAAGGGAGGGAAGTACCACATATGCTTAAGGGTGTTGATGAACCCCTCTATAAAGCATCAATTGCTGAACCATTTGATGCGACCTCTTCTGTTATTCAAGAAGAAATACGTGCTGAAGATCTTGCTAATGAGAAGGTTGTTTCCAAGTCAAGTGTGTCGAAAGTTCCAGTCAAAGTTGTGAAAGAAACTGAGACTAACTCACACACACATGAGTTGGATAACAAAAATGCCATGTCTACCATGCATAAATTGCCTGCTGTTAATCACTCTCATAAAGCATGTGGTGTTTCTAATTATATGTCTTGTGCTTTTAATATGATGTATGCTTATTTTAATGGTAAGCATGTTTCTAATGATAAGACTACTCCTCGTCAGCATGTGAATAACAAGAAGCATGATAGGTCTAAGACTGCCAGTCCTTCTAAGGCTAGAAAGGAGACATTTGTGCCTAAGCTTAAACAGAAATTTGTTAAGGCTGTTTACAAGGTCAAATGTTCAGTCATTGAGAAAGTTGAGACAATTAAAATTAAAAATGTTGTTTTTCCTAACAAAGGAAAATTCTACAAGTATGCCGGGCCCAACCAAGTTTGGGTTCCGAAGAAGGTCTAATCCATTTGTAGTGCAGGGCATTAAACAGGTGTAACCGGTAGTGTGGATTCTTGACAGTGGATCATCAAGACATATGACCGGAGATAGAGCCCTGCTATCAAATGTGGATTGAGAAAGCTGGCCCCCTGGTTACCTTTGGAGATAACAACAAAGGTTTATCTGAGGTATATGGATGTTTGCAAGCTGGATATGTTATCAGTGTAATTTTGTATATTGTGCTAGGTTATTATCAGGAAGCAGTATCTAACATATAGCACCAGTGACGAGACTTGAGATTATTACGACATATCAGGCATCTACTGCACATTACACTTGGAATTGGACTCTAGTAAGATGTGTACAAGTGTACTCCTAGTTGGTGAGTCAAAAGAGGAAGTCAATGCACCACAGTTCATGGACTTTACAGCTGCAGATCTATTGGACTATACAATCTCTTCTTCACAGTCTCACTTCAGGTTGGTATGAACTAGTGTACTACTCAAGCAATCGTCAAGAATATGGTATGACACTCTAACTGCAGTTATAGTTTTATATGAACTAGTAGAGTCATCATATTAATAACTATCTTATCACTAGGCACAATCATATTGTTTTATATGTGCAGTGGTATATTGATAATGTTATCATTGAACTCAAACTTCTTTCTACATTAGTGATTTCTTATTTCATGTAAAATCTTTTGAAATCACTATTGTAAATCATTTTCTCTCTATTACCATATGTTCTGTGATACAGGTGCAGTCTCCAATGACTTTCTTTCATTGACAGTCATGAGGTTGAAAACCCACAACATCTATCCCAGACTGTAAAGACAAACACAGAAATAGAACCAACCAACACTCTCTTACCACTAAATGTAGTATGAGTGAGCGTGAGGGAGATAGTGCCTTAAGTGCACCACATAAGGAAGGTTCTGTAGTCAACCCAGTAGCTCTGTCTCCTACATAGATGAGTAGTATTTAAACCGAGACAACTGCTAGCCCCCATACATCTTCTCAAAAAGATGTAATGGCTGAAAAGGCACAAAAATAGTTACTAGATTCATTCTCTCAACAGGGTGCGTCTATTGAATTTTGCTTGTCGGCCAAGGCATCCGATGTAGTATCACCACTTCAAACATAAATAATTCTTGATGCACAAGGAGAGGTTACACACACAAAGGATGAGTTGACGGAAACAAGAGTTTCGACCATTTTAAGGCCAGATTCGATTGTTCAAGGTTTATTGGTGGACCAATTGCCTTTATAGGTGTTAGGAGAGTATACTGATCCAAAAGCCATATATCAGTGGTCAGTGTCTACCTCCCCAGGCTTAAATCCCCTAGATGCATCTGCGGATAGTGGATCTGACATAGGTGCAGATCGGCAACTTGTTGACAATAATTCAGATATTACCTGATGAGTCACAGGGAAATGTCTTCACAGGCATTAGAAGGGAACTTTGATCTTTATGCTAAATTCTTTGGATCATTGTTTACCTTCCCAGAATTCAAATCTGGAACCCTAAAAGTGAAACTAGCAACTTGTAGATTATGACTCAGATTCATCTGACGAGTTTAACAAGGATGGGGATTTGTGAACTCCCATTGCACCACCTGTGACCTCCTTAAGGATGGCTAAGGTGATTTTCCTTGCAGGTACAGCTGATTTTTGGAGCTATGAGTGGAGTGATACACTTGTGAGAATGAGTGTAAACACGAGTGGAGAGAAGAGTGAAACCCATGTGAGGTACACTAAAACACAATCACACACTCACAGTGAGGAAGAAAAAAAAAAGAAACTACTTGTTATTTCTTTTCCAACCAAGTGAAATATGAGAACTCCTTCAGACAACGACATACATTCCTTCTCTAAGGGGGAGATAAAAGCTTAAGAAATAGTTTGGAGGATTCCTCAACTAAGGGGGAGAAATAGCAGGGAGGAAGAAAAAGATCCTACATGTACACTACACCACACCATTGTTGTTTGTAACTACGGAACCTATTGTACGGGAGAGGTGGTAAACACAAGGTGATTTTCTAGTAAGGGAAGAAGCTGTTTTCAAAAGGGGAGTACCATTGGTTTTTATCTGCGGATCCTATTGTACGGGAGAGGTGGTAAACAAAGGTGATCTTCTTTAATCAGTTGATTCTCATAGGGGGAGAAGCAAGAGAGATATGGGCTTCTCAACAGGAAATGTGGTTGTATAAATGAAAATGGAACTACTTGAAGATATGTTCAATCTAGAGGAACATCTACTTGGAATCTGGAAAATGTTAAATCTTGTCCAGAACTTTTCTACTATTTACTTTGTATTTCTTTTTATATCTTTTTCTTATTTTTTAGTTGAGTTATCCCCTAGGTATTTGTGTGTTATTATCTAACAAACAAATAGGGGGAGATTGTAAGTCATATGTCATAGCCTATTTGTATATTCGAGGATTCAACTCAACTCAAATAAGAATGTAATAAGTAAATAGTGGATCGACCGTCAGAGAGATCTCGCAAAGTAACATCTGTCAGAGGATTCAGAAACAAGGTTCATCTACAGACTTGAGGAGTAAATTCACTGGAAGAAGTTCAAGAAATTGATCAAGCCTCAGTGATGCAAATCAAGATTGTGGATTTAATCAAGTGACAGAAATCTCGTCAGAGTATCAAGAATTACAAGGATTTAATCTGTAGAAAATCAAAGTATCAAAGTCAAGACATAAAGAAACGTCACGGAAGTTAGTCACTCATGAACCAGATAGTACATCGAGTGTCAACATTGAAGTGGTGGAATTAATTCATATATTTCAGTGATTTTCAGAAGATTTGCAGAAGAATGGGTGTTGTTGAAGACTATAATTAATTCTCTATTAATTAATTAAGTCATCTAATTTAATTAAGAAAATAAATTATATCTGTGAAGAATAATTTATTTATTGATTGAATTAATTGATTAATTAATTCTGAATTAATTTTAGGAATTTTCAGAATTTAAATTGGATTAAAATTCATTTAAATTCAATAAGACAAACTGATTGTACTAATATGACAATCGGTATGACAATCAATAGTCATACCGAAAGTCATGCTAGTAGAAACAATTGTCTTGCCGAAAATTACACTGGAAGAGAATTGTCTTGCTAGTTCAATCAGATTGTCTTGCTAGTACAAACAATAGTCATACCGAAAGTCTCTCCAGTTCAATAGATTGTCTTGCTAGTACAATTGGATTGTCTCACCGATTGTCATGCCAGTTCATTCTATTCGGCTGTTTGTTTTAAAAGAAGCAGAAGCAGAATACATCCATTATCATCCACAACACAGAAGTCAAGAACAAAGCAGAAAAGAAAAACAAGAAGAAATATTTCATCTTTTCATCTGCATACTTCAAGATTAAATTTTGAGATTGTAACGTTAAATCCAATCCACTAGAAATCTTTATCTTGCTCTTGTGTAATAATCTAGCAGATCAAAATCCCTAGAACTTAATCTCAAATCGCGTTTAGCATTTGATTCTAATTATTGCAAAAATAGAAAAAGTTCATGTCGAATTTATTCTAAATTTGTGATAATTAATTTGAGATTAATTCCTTGTAATTGATACAGTTGTTGTAACACCTTTCATGTTTAATAATATTTTTATTTAACTTGAATTTTGTTTCATATTTTTTATTCCGCATTTATTCGATTATTCGGTACTGTTTGTATTCAACCCCCCTTCTACAAACACATTGGGACCTAACAGTTCAACTTATGAGTTATAAGGTTGGGATCAATCTTGTGCATGTAACTTAATGTCCAAGCAAACACATCACCGTTATATTGCAAGAACTTGGTCAGTCGGCCTTTTAGGGGCTTTTCCAAAGATGCTCTAATGTATGTGATCTTATCCGAGTTTAACTGGTATAGGGGAATTGGGATCAAGTCCTCGGTAGCCTTCCCTCGATGTTATTGGTTCTCGCAGATATCCATGTCTTCTATGGGGAGGACCTGCCCCCCGGTTTCATCGGGCTTAAGTGCTGCATCATAGCAACTTTGGGCCATTTTCTGATCTCCTCTTTCTTCTCCAACGTCTTTTCTGGTGGGGAACTTGAGCACCATGTGGTAGGTCAAGGGAACAACCTTAAACGCATAAATTCTTGTACTCCCATGATTGCGTTGTAGGTAGAGGCTGTCTTGATAATCTGAAAGTCCAGCATCTATGTGGCCTCTCTTGGCTCATTCCCAATAGTCACGGGAATTTGAATCGCTCCTTCCACTTGGCACTCCAGTCCATTAAACTGATAGATGGGTGCGCCCAAAGGGGTTACTTGGGATTCATTATATTTAGAGAATGTAAGACCATCAAGGTCGGGATCCCCGAACCCAAGAGTCATCTCAGCCTTAGGACACTTAGGTGCATCTCTGACTATACTCATCACCTTTCTAGCATAGTCTTTTCGAGATTTCTTTTTGTTCGAGCAGCCGTTGGCCCTTTGGTGATCATATTGATTATCGGCCCTTGGGGCTGTGGGTTATGAACTCGGTCATTACATCTTTGATTATAGTTTGTTCGATCATTATCTCTTTTCAGGTCTCTTTCACCTTCACCCTTGGTGAATCATCCACACTTTCTTCTTTGGATTAGTCGTCCTTGAGTTGTCTGTAATTGTCGGTATCATAACCAACATCTTTATGGAAACTATAATGTTGGCCCTTGTCTCTTTTCTTGAGGTCTCCCCTTAGTGGCTTCGGTTATGTAAATTCCTTATCCTTCTCGATTTCTAATAGGATTGGCTCCTTGGAGCGTTTAACCTTGCGTACTCAGTGAATCTTGGCCTTTGATTCTTCTTGGGAGTAGAATTAAAGTCATTTCCAGTTCAAGGATATTGGTCTTTGGCATCGTACTTTTGTTCCATTTTTCACTTCTTGCTGCCTGTGGGCATATTGCTTATAACTGTCTTCTTTATGCTTTCCTCTACCTTGATATACTTTCCAGCTCTGTCATGGAGTTGTAGCATGCTTTCAGGTGCACACTTGGTCAATGACATCTTAAAGAGCCCATTCTTAGTTCCTTGTTGCAGGACTATCATATCTACTTTATCTCTTATATCCGGGACATTCGAAGCCTTTTTCTTGAATTAGTTCAGATTTTCTTTCAAGGATTTCTTTGTCCATGGTTCGAGATTTATAAGAGAAGCTGAACTCTTCTAGTGCACTCTCCCACTAATGAATTTATTGATAAAATCTTGACTTAGACCTTTGAAGGATCCAATCGAGTTGGGGGTAAATGGTTGTACTACCTTGGGGTCATGCACGATAGAGTTTGAGGAAGGCCTGATACTTAATATCGTCGTTCACGGGCTACATCAATAGGGCATTGGAGAACATCCTGATATAATTTGTGAGGTCACATAAACCATCATATGCCTTGATGGTTAATATCCTGAACTATCTTAAGATGCAGACATTTATGATATCCTCAGTAAATTGGGGGTTTGGATCATCGGGATCTCCTAGGGACATCAAGTCAATTGGATCAGCCCTTGGGGTTGATAGCCCCTTGGTTAAGCCTCCTTGCTAGCACGCCTCCTCCTTGGGGCAGTCTCTTCCTTCGATAAACCATAATCTCTATCAGAGGAAGGTGCAGAGATGTCTTGATCTTCAGGGATATGGGCCATACCACGAATGTATTGGCGCGTCCACACTTGTCCTTCTCCTTGGTGTGAGGGCCCACTTTCTCCAACTTCAGGGGGTACCGGCATACCATATGGATGATCGGTGGTTGTCGGGAACATAATAGTAGAAAACTCATGCCCAGAGGGTCGAGAATTCTGCGGTGCTTATAGCGGTTAGAATCGGGGATTCATCCATACGTGAGGAACTAGAATTGGGTGATTCATCCCTATTAGTTGTTCGTTCCATATAATATGGACTTCTCCTTCCACATATGGAGGTTTAAGGCCTCAAATATAGATACATTCACCTCCTTATAGTGGAGAACTCATGTCCCACTCACGGGATCCCTTCCCTCAAATTATTGTTCTTAGAGAGTTTGACCCTCGAACTGAGGTATATCTGGGCTACCTTTTAAAAATGGTGGTTGAGAGATTCAGTTCTTGATTAGGAGAACTGACAACTTGAGTTGTGGCTAGTGGATTTTAATCGCTTCGTGATTCCAAATCTTGTCAGAATTTCCAGATGTGTGCTTCATGTGCAGGGATCCTCTTATTGGGCATCCCTTCAAATCTTTGAGGCTAAAAATGCCTTTTGACAATGGGTTCTTTTACTTGACCGTCCTTCATGAGGTGATCTTTTCAATAGGTGAATGATCATTGTTCTCAGTACGTGGACCGGAAAAATCATTGCTTCTTTCATGAATAGGGCTCAGCCCTCATAAATATGGGGAATCGTTTACATGCGATTGCTTATCGAGCCTGATTCCCCAAATATTTGGATATTTGTATCTCATAAGAGTGGGTCAGTGGTGGCTGGAATCACAGCCGTAGACATCTGAAATCCAGGTGCGCGGGGTGTTAATAGAAGCATGATCCATCTATAATTTTGTGATTTCGCTCCTTGCATTTCATTAGGTGGGGGATTTATCCCTTAAGATGATGGTTGGGATGCATGGACCTCCGAACCTAAAAGTTCATCCCCTTGAGTGTTGAGGGTGAAACATGATGATTCTTGAGTGCTCCGTATATTTTCCATGGTTGTTGTCTTCTTCCCACAGACGGCGCCAAATGTTATGGATAAAAAACTACGTTATATTTATTACGCGTATATAATTCTAGGGCTCGTGAGCTCGAGGCCTTTAATGGTTGTACTTGTGTTTCGTGGCTTAAAACTGCCTTCACAAGATGCCTACGTATCTCTGTGTATTTAGAGAATCAAGCCAAAACATAGTTCTGATTGATGGGGTAAGACCCTTTATATAGATGTTGGATGTCCATGAATTGGACTAGGGTTAGAAGACTTGGTGGGAAAGTCTCAGATTTTGGATAGACTTTGGAGTCCTAGAATAAAAGAATCAGACTCCTTGTTGGTTTAGGTGCCCTCAAGGCTATCTTCTATAGAGTTATATCACTAATTGGACTTATTTAATGAGCTGTTAATCCTTCTTATTAATTGGGCTTCCTTAATTGGACCTTATCAGGTCTAATTAATTTAACATTAATTATATTTCTAGGCTAAATTTAGGCCCATATCAATTACCATTCCTTGATCTTTAAATCTTCATGTCTTCATATACACATGTAATGAAATATAAAAACTAATCTCATGAACTTACAAGAAGAACTCAAGTTACATTCAAGATTTATTAATTACAAGATCAAACAACATGCAAGCCGTATTTAAAAAATCCAAAACCATTAATCTATGGTCATAAGCCATAACCATCCATCATGCTCAATTAACATATAAGAAGATATTGGAACGCATAATATGATCTTAACATATCATACCCATCATGATCTAATCATTAAAATCAAATATGGCAAAAATCAGAAAATTTGAAAATTTGAAATTAAATCTGATAACATTAAATCGCAGATTACAGGGCCTAAATGACGTCAAACGCCTTAAAGTTACAGACAATTTGATGATGACTTTATCCATCATTTTTGTTCAGACGCACGTTTTCCTTTCCGAAAAGGTACTCGTTCACGAAAATCGGACACTAGATCTAGATTTCAGCAAATTTGCTGTATCCGATTCAGAATCGTATCAAATACGATTCTCATAAGAATAAGAATAATAAATCATGTATATATCAATATATACAAAGATTATATAATCATTATACAACTCTCATGAATATCATATATTCAAAATATATATACATACATACATATATATAAACATAACAACATGCAAAACATACAAAATCTCATACATAATAGTCATGGAAGAATGTATACATGTTATCATCATAAAACCAGTAAACACATAGATGAATTAAACACTTTTCGCAAGTAGCTCTAATTCCATTGAAGGGTTTCGAGGTATAAACGCAACGAAAAGTGTAACTAAAAATGTAAACAAATAAAATTTTTGAAACCCACTGCAAGATCTATATGAAAAAAATGATATTTTATTCGTAGATCAGATTTTTTATCTTAAGAATCTTTCCAAATTGGTTGACTAATGGAGATCCAAAGGTTGCTCAATCACCACGCATCCGGCTCTCGCGATCTACGCTCTATCGGTATCCACACGAATGCTTGAACACGGGGATTGAATGTTTACTAGCACAAAATCGTTTCTTCTTGCTCTCTCCATCTTCTCTCTTGATGGCTAGGGTTTTAGTAAAAGACTTATATTATAAATCATCCATAAGAGATATTATATAGAAAGTAGGAAAATGAATTATAACTCTTAACTAATTAGGAGTTATTATTAATTCGAAACTCTTATTTGTATAATAATTAAGTCTAACTTAATTATTTAACAACCGAATTTTAACAGTCAATATTAGTAAATTTTAATATCATTATTTATCTAATTAATTAATTCATACTTAATTAATATTATAAATAATTCAAATTACTTTAATTTAATTTTATTTAAATCCAATTTAAATTAAATATTCCTTCAAGCATTTTGTGTGTGACCCTATATATTCTTATTATATTGGCAACGAATTTGAAATCTAATTTAAAATCGTAAATAATGAGCGGCATCTATTAATACATGTAATATCCTATATTTTCAGAAATTATTATTATTATTGTCTGAGTGCTTTATGTGATTTTATATATTGAAGGAATAAAATTTTGGACATCGTATTCCTATTTGATAGTTCGTGTCCTTAAATTGACCAATATGCTACTTGTTAGTTTGGTATCAATCTCTATCGGTGTTTTGAAGGTATTTAATTACTTTTACTACTTTTAAATTTTTTTAAAGCCGAATATTTTATCGATATTGGTAAATTAATTTTTTTTAAAAGTTTAGTCATAACTAGATACTTTATCCGCGTAAAATAAAGGGTATTTCATCCAGTATCAAAATTTTATTTGTTTAAATTATATAAAAAATCATAAGATTAAATTTTTCTATTTATGATAAATTTAGAATTTCTGGACATATCTAATTATGTCATTTGAAATTAAAAAATTATGATTTTATTGGTATTTTTACGTGTGTACCCTGTTATCGAGTAGTTATGAAAATATTCAAAAATAATAAAATAATAAAATGTTTTTTGACTATTTTATAACATGTTGAATAAGATTATACATTTGGTCAAATTTGACCAAATTTCGTGCATATAGATTTCATTAAGATCAAATATTAGAAATTAATATATTTTTTAAAATAAATATTGCTTATCAAAATCAACGAACCATTCACTGATTCATCTCATGAAATAATTCTTTGTTCAGTTTTTGTAAACATGAAACTTTCAAGGAAATAATGTTAGTAATGGCGATCAATAATAAATTAGACTGGACACTAGAACCAACATATGTACTATACTCTATTAATCAGTCAGAATATAGTACGGACCTATGCCCAACCGCATAAACCCACATCATATCGGGTACCCAGGCCTATTTTGGCTTCAATAAACAAGGGTCCGGTCCATCTCCGACCCTTAGGGTCCAGTCCATCCCTGGCCCTTATGTAACGCCCTCCAAATCTAGAGTCTAGATCTAGGGGCTACTTGTCATCTCCAACATAATACAAACCTGTTTAACAACTATTCAAACATATATCTAACAAATTTTCATCTATCTAGGATCGTTAAGGTTGAGGTATGAAGACAAGAACAACTCACTATATTTATTACAAAACCAAATTTAATATCTCATACAACTCTCTTTATTACAAGCCAACAATCTACATAAGTTTGTTAACTAAATTCATTTTATTCAAACACACACACTACATATGTCTATACTACACCTGCTATAGAAGCTCAAAGCTTTCTTCTTTTATCTGGATTAGCACCCTTGGTGCTAGAGGATCCCCCTATTTGACTCGCTTCTTTATCACTCGGGTCCGAATAGGTTTCATTCTCTGTCTTAACTGAAAAACAAAGTGAATAACAACAAGAATGGAGAGTCATTATTGCTCAGCAAGTCTATAATATGTATACAGTGTAATCAAAAAAATAAGTGAACCGATAATCTGATTGTATATATAACTATGTATTTCTGCAAAGAATAATGAAGGCCACTATCGTCGATTATCAATAAACTAGTCTACACACAAGATTAACATTCGCACCTATATCCTGCTGATCAGTCAGGATACAGTGCAGATCTATACCTACATGTATAGATCCATTCGGGTACCCAGGCTCTATGGCCCAATACAGGGATCCGGTTAGTTTTTGGCCCATAGGATCCATTTTATACCTAGTCCTTATCATCCCCATCTACTCCACAGATGAGCATCCGGAATAATCGGTCTGCTTTGATGTATCCCAACATCAAAATATATCAGGAAATATATATAGAAGGTAAAATCTATTGGAATATGAATAGAGTATTCAACGTATCATGAGAAATCAGGAATCAAAGTGAAAATATAATTAAAGAAACAGTAATTGTGTATAAGTGTTTGTGAACAGGAATTATCAATGTTTATTGAGTTGAGAATATGAGTAAAGGAAAGCAATTCACTATTCCGAATTTAGAATAGGGGAAAAACTTTCCTGTTACGCGATCTACCACAAGTATATCACATTTCCCTAACACTGGCTTGATCTGCCTTGCTGGCGTCGTATCTATCAAAGAAAGATACTTATTTAGTCGACTCGTAGCTTAATCGCATCGCAATTCGACTCCACGTAGCCTTTATCATCTACCCATACGATTATAACTGACCCGAATAATAATTACTAGCAATTAGGACTCGATTAACCACATAAATCACATAACACATAAGTCACACAGTCATTCTAGACATGAAAATATTTTTAGAATCGAAATATGATTAATATTTGAATTGTCGCACGACATCTGGCTCGTTTCCTAATATTTGGAATTTATTGGACACGTATTTATAATTAATAGGCTCTATAAAGAAATAAACATCAAAACCCGACTCGATTTCGGAAGAAATTAAGATTTAAAACTATTTTTATTGGAATCAGGTCATTTTTCTAAGTCTAAAGACTTTCGTTTCGTTTAAAACGAATGAACGGTTCAATTAATAATCAATAAATTAGAATAAATCAATTTATTATTAAAAAGAATTAATTATTCAAATTAATTAAACCTCAAATATATTTTAAAATAATTATTTGGGAAAAATTAGAATTAAAAACAGTTTTTCTATAATTTTTGGAATTAAAATGAATTTAATATGAATTATTCAAAATAAACTAATTAATTATCAAAATAATTAATCAATTTAAATAATTAATAAATAATACATAAATAAATAATTTTGAATTTTGGAAAATATTTCAGATTTATTTATAAAATAAGTCAATTAATTAATTAGATTAATTAATCAATTTATTTAAATAAATAAAACTGAATTTTTGAATTTATAAAAATAAAAATAAAAATAATTTTCAGTAACAGTTTTCAAAAAATGGGAATTGGGTAAAAGGGATCAAAACCGGATTGAAAATCGGGTTCTGAAGAACACAATCGGGTCACCAAGAACAGCCTAACCCGCTGGATAATTTCCAGAATCCGGTGGCCGACCGTAACTCCGGCGATCAAGATTCAGGCCAAAATCAGTACATTTTCTACTTATTTTTGCGGGTTTTCAATCCTAATCAACATCCTACACATATATCAACCGATAATCGATCGAAATAACGCTTGTATCTCAATTTCCGATCAAAATCGACTCAACTCCGGCCAAACTTCGATTTGGCTTAACTGAACATGAAATCACAAGGTTAATAGCTCAAATCAAAGCTTATTCACTGTATAATTAAAGCCTTAACACTCTATAAACCTCAGCTTCAAAATAAAAAACGTATAATTCAAAAATCGGGTATAAACCCTAATAATCGAATTCACTCATACAAGAATCATTTGATGAAATTGATACCTTAAATCGTCTGTACATATCACAGAGAAGCTATATCAATCATAAAAACATTTAATAATCCCTAGAACTAAAATCCTTAATTTTAGTTACGAACCGTAAAATCGAAATAAAAAAACACGAATTAAAACATGAATTAAAACATGAAATTGATGTCTTAAACTGAAAGAACATATCAAAACCTTCGATTTGGGTACTTACACGACAATGATTAATGCTTGAAATCGATCAAAATCACCGGTTGATTGCTTGACCCGAATCCGGAAACCCTAACCAGGTTTGCAGAGAAAATTCTGATTTTCTGATTTTTTTTATAAGTTAATTATAATTAATTTATAATAATTAGGCTATTTATAGTAGTAAAAATAATACACTTAATTAAAATTAAGGCCATAATTATACTTCTAATAAAATTAATTGGCCCTTAATTTATAATTTTTGAGTAATAATTTTTAAATTTTTAATATTAAATATATACAATATGTATATGGCAAAAATTCCCAAAAATTGTGAATAATTCAAAAATACAAAGAAATGTAATAATTGAAAGTCTCATGATTTTATAAAAATAAAAATGTGATTTTGGTTGGGTTTTTAACATCCAAAGGGACCCGGAAAAGTCATTTTCTGTGAAACAAGAAAATTTCTGAAATAACTGGATATTCAGAATAACGATATGGTATAAGCCATACTAGTCAAAATAAGGCCAATTATTTTATTTGAAATATCAGCTATTAAAATAAAGTTTGGGTCGTATAACTTTTGATACGAAAGCATTTAACATAAAATAAAATATCCGATAAATACCCGAAAATACCCTGACTACACGAAAGACATATATCACATAACAGTTAGGGTTTTTCGACTTAACACACTTAATGGCATAATAATACACATAATTATGTTATAATACAGTCGTAATTTCTCAGTGATTACATCCTCCCCCCCCAATAAGATTCTGTCCTCAGAATCTTGCTAGGAGAACTATTGGGGATACTTTTCTAACATTTCACTCTGAAGTTCCCAGGTTGACTCTTCAACCATAGGATTTCTCCACAAAACTCTTACTAGGTGGTACAGACTTATTTCTCAATACTCTCTCTTGCCGATCTAGAATTCTTATTAGTTGCTCGACATATGACAAATCAGCTTGAATCTGTATTGGCTCATATTCAATTACATGCCTCAAATCAGGATTATATCTCTTAAGCATTGACACATGAAACACATTATGAATATGCTGCATATGAGGCGGTAAGGCTAACTCGTACGCGACCTTTCCGACTTTCTTCAAGATTTCAAATGGACCAACGTATCGTGGTCAAACGCGGGTTAATTACAGTCAAACTCGGTACTGCATTGCAAAAGGTTAGGACACGCCTAGGCTAACAAGACTCGCCCACCTTTGTGGGAGTGTTTTATGAAGGATGGTCTTATAATGAGAAAGTTTGAAAGCACATGCCCAGGGCAGAACGAGCCCAGGTGTATTGGACACGTCCAGTATGGTGGAAATATCCAATAGTTATGGTTATTTGGCAATGAAGGTTGGAGGACGCGTCCTGCTATGTTGGATTCCAGGAGGGGTGAATGCCAGAGGGAAATACAAGTTTTGTGAAGGTCCAGACGCGCCCAAGACTTAAAACGCGTCATGTGATGGAAAGATGAATGGAGGTTGTTTTTTTACTAACGTATTTATTGCAGGTACTCTTTGAAGATTTCCCTCCTTGAGACGGTCAAGGAGGGGGATGTCCGTGAAAAGCTTGAAGGCCTCCAGGTGTATGCCTGATGATTGAAGGCACCCTGCTATATTAAACGG
This sequence comes from Apium graveolens, assembly GCF_009905375.1. Lineage (NCBI taxonomy): Eukaryota > Viridiplantae > Streptophyta > Magnoliopsida > Apiales > Apiaceae > Apium > Apium graveolens. The sequence goes on from NC_133651.1 coordinate 165,027,330, forward strand.
GTTTCCTCGTTGGGGATGCGGGGTTAAGTCTTGTTTGTGCTCTGGGAACTCTGTTCTTGTATTCAACGGGTGTCCTCGTTGGAGAAATTTAGAGTCATCTTGCACTTTGCACCCAAAAGCTTGGGATCACCTGTCCTGCTATCTGGTGGGTTATCCTCATTCGGGGGTTAGGGATGCGTCTAGCATTCGGGGTGAACCATGGCTATACCCGCGTCCGTAAATCAAGGGAGATAGCTGTAGTGGAGTGTTATCCTTGCACAGGGAGATGCATCATCCGTGAAGTCCTACGATTGCGGATGAGCGTTGGGCCTTCACGGTTGGGCCTCATAGTTGGACATTCCTAAAGCTAGCGGAAGATGGATTTTGGAAGGACTTATGTTGGGCCAAGGAATAAGAAGTATAAGCCCATTAGATTTCTTGTCCCCCAAGAACTACATCAGGCTTGATCCCTATATAAAGGGTACGTAGGCACATTGAGAGGGGTAAGAAGTTGAGAGTTGATAAGGGAGCCACCACTTACTCTGATCCATCCCAGCCTAAAACAACCACAAACCACCACACACCGCTTGATTTTCCGGTGAAGAACCACCATCATAGACCTTAATTCCGGCGAGAAACCTCAAACTTTGTTGTTACCAGATTCTTCTATCAACAAATTGGCGCTAGAAGGAGGGGTGCTGATTAGGATCATAATCTTGGGAGGAAAAGATGTCTTACTATCATGATGGAAGTTCTTATGATGGAAGTGATAGTAGATCTAAAGGAGAAGGCGAGGGAGGCTACACTCGCCATGAACTCTACATGCCCAGAAACATGGCAGATCCTCCGAGAGCTCCAGATGTGGGAGGAACGCCTCCAGTTCTCATCAGCAACGTTGATATCTTGGAGCAGCTATATCGCATGTGGGATACTCTGAACAACTTTCATTGAAGGATGAGTATGGTGTAGCGTCGCAGAACGAGGAGGGGTCATCGTTTACCCCGCCATGGCTACGCCGTGGGGAAAGCACCCGTGGTTGAGGGAGATGCCCCGGACGCTCGTGTTCAAGCCAGGGGAGGGAACCCGTGAATTACCTTGTGCTGCTTGGAATATTCTGGTGATGTAGAGCCTATTGTGGAACTTATTGATGAGGACACTGACGGAAGAGAGAGGCCTCGCACCAATAATCAGGTTGTCCCGCCTTCGCATAGGTCTGGGCATACGATGGACGAGCTCCGTCGTGCGGAAAATATTCAGAGTCAAGATGAGGAAAGAAGAGATTTTTCAAACCTAAAGAGGAGACTTGGCATAAGGTTGGAAGATGATGATTTGAGGATGTTGTTGCTAGAATGGAAAAAGGAGGGAAACGGAGGAGAAGCGAGGCCCCGTGATACAATGCGTGTGCCCCCTACATATCCAAGAGATGATAGGGTGTGGCATCGCAAACACGAGCGTGCCCCTCCACGTGGAAGGATTGGATAGCAAGATGGAAGGGCATCGTACAATGAAAGAAGAGATGGTGTGCCCTCCACTAAAGAAGCCCTTTGTCATTGTTCCTGTACCTTCCCATAGTGCTATAGGAAATGGATCAAGAACACGTCCTCATGACCAGGACGGCGTGCAAATTTAAGAAAGGTTGCAAAATAATGATGAGATATCGAGACGCGGTCAGGAGGAACCTCGTGCGCGAGAAAATGTTCAAAATCAAGATGGCAATATACCACAATCGCAACCTCGGGGCGAGGGGCAGCGAGATCTACCGGTACACCCGGGAGTAACCAAGGGGAACAACAATAAGTTGTGGAGCAACCCCAATAACTCAACGTTCAAACAATTCCTGGAGTAGGGATGATTAACGTGAATGATCTTAAGAGGTTGTTCAACCATCATGAAGGAGGTAGGGTGACAGCAACTGCGCAAGCTCCATCCCCTTTTTCTGCTGTTGTGAGGGAAGCGCAGCTGCGCCTGCAGGATACAGGAACACAACTAATGACTTGCGTTTTCATGGAAACTCCGACCCCGTGAAATTTTTGGGGCGTTTTAACATTGAAATGGATGTATATCAGGTACCTGACTTTGCAAGATGTCATCTTCTGGCGGCCACCTTTAGAGAAGGTGCTCAACAATGGTTCCAAAAACTTGGTCCAGGGGTGATCACATCTTGGAAACATATGAAAACCTTGTTTCTAACTCAGTTCCAGGCCGCGGTGAAGTATACGCCACCTGTTACCACACTGGCCAATATGAAATAGAAGGAAAGGGGAAAGCTTGACCACATACTTCAAAAGGTTCAATGCAGAGTCTACCTTGGTGAGAGGCGCGACTGATGAGATACTGAAAATACTTCTTGTAGCTGGTCTGCGCGTGGGAACAGATTTATGGAAACACCCGCAAGGATAAGACCCTGTGTCATTAGCTGATGTACTTGCGCCAGAGGAACCCTTCAAAGTGATTGAGCAATCGCTTGCCGAGATAAAGAAGAATGATAATACCCACAAATCTAAGGGGCGAGCTAAGAGGAGACTTAGGTCCGTGAGTCCAGATTATCGACGGAATTCCCGAAGCTTTAATAGGGTGAATGCCGTGAACGTGCGAAGAGAGTGGAGTCCACCGTCAAACTATGAAAAGAGAGTGAGCAATTACACTCCGCTGGCAGCATCCATTGATCACATCTTTGAGGTGAATAAGGACAGAGGAATCTTCAAGAAACCAGACCGTTTGACTTCATGGCAGAGTAGAGATAAGAAAAAATATTGCGATTACCATGAGTCTACCAGCCACGGCACCCACGAGTGTCATCACCTAAAAGATGAAATTGAAGAATTGATCAAGGCTGGATATCTGGGGGAGTAGATTGATAAGATAAAATGATGCAGAGGAAGCGATGACAAGGGGAAAGATGAAAGGCATCCCCCACAGGTAGATGATGTTGAAAATCCAGCAGAGGTTAAGTTCCAAAGGGCTAGAAGTATTCGAACAATATTTAGAGGAAATGCATTCATTGGTGATAGCAGTCGGGCATTGGAAAGAAATGCAAGAGAGGCATGACACCCACCACTCACCCACATTCATAGCTTGGAAGATAGACCTCCAAAAATATTCAAAGGGGAATCTGCTGATATTACGTTAAAGGAGAGAGAGTCAAGATGGGTACATCATCCCCATAACGACGCGTTGGTAATAACTATGCTTATTGGGGCAATGAACGTTCATCGAGTCTTTTTGGACACGAGAGCTTTGTGAACATCCTGTATTACAACATGTACAAGAAATTGGGTTTCCCGGATAATGACATGAATTTTGAAGATGCACACGTCTACGGTTAAACTGGAGAGGCATTAAGAGTTATGGGTTCGGTTAGGCTTCCTTTCACGCTTGGGGAAGGAGCTTTATCTGTTACTCAAATGATAGACTTCAAAATGCTGGATCAGGACTCCGCGCACCACATGTTGGTGGACAGTCCTTGGTTGCGAGCGTTCAGAATGATAACCTCGATACATCATTTGATGATAAAGTTCCCAATGCCTAACTGAGTTGGCAGTTTAAGAGGGTCGCAATATGAATCACGTGACTACTATCACAAGGCTCTTAAGGAATTCCGCAGAAGGAGATATGAAGGAAAAGTCCTCCTCGAAGATGATAAGACGGATATCCAAGTAAAAACTGAATGGAAAGGTTCATGCCCACTATTTTTCGGAAGGCCCGGGGGAAGAAAATGTTCATGAGACCAATATCTCCGCTTTAGTGTCGGGAAATGTTTTGAGAATTCGTAGTGTGAAAGAAATAATGATGAACCATGGAGGAGACATTGTACAGAGAGAAGTCAACGGAGAAAAATTAGAAGAAATGAGTGAAACTTTTCAAAGTATGAGAATGGACCCCAAGGTGGATGATCCTCCAAAGGGGGATGCGCCCTTGAAGCATGCACAAGAGGTTAAGGCTCCTCCAAAGGAGGACGCGCCCTCTTTACCTGCAATGCGTAAAAATATGCCTTGTCCTGAGGTAGATGCTCCTCCTCATGAGGATGCGCCCTCGAATGTTAGAATGGAAGTAAAAGATCCCCGGGACTTTGATTTGGACTTGGATCCTAGAATTCCAACACCTACAGAAAAACTGGCCCAGCTGAGGACACGATCTCCATCCCCGTCGATAAAGATAATCCAAGCAAGGTATTGAAAGAGAGATCTCAGCTGAGCTACGAGATGAAGGAGACTCTCACCTGGTTTCTGCTAAAGAACCTTGACATCTTCACGTGGAGTCATTCAGACATGGTGGGAATCGACCCGGGAATAACATGTCATCATTTGAACATCTTCCCAAATTGCACGGGCATACGACAGAAGCGTTGACCGGTAAGCAGAGAAAGAGTGATAGCTCTGAAAGAAGAGGTAGACCGGCTGTTGAAGGTTGGGTTGATGAAATAATATTTTTACCCCGAATGGCTAGCGAATCCAGTACTTGTAAAGAAACCTAATGGGAAGTGGAGAACTTATGTAGATATCACAGACCTTAATAAAGCTTGCCCAAAGAGTAGCTTCCCACTCCCGTGAATTGATCAATTAGTCGATACAATAGCGGGACATGCTATGTTGAGCTTCATGGATGCATGTTTCGGTTACAATCAGATCCCAATATACGGCCCTGATCAGGAGCATATGTCTTTCATCACTGATAGAGGATTATACTGTTACATTGGGATGTCATTTGAATTGATAAATGCGGGCGCGACTTACCAGCGGTTGGTGAATATGATGTTCAAAAATCAGATCAGAAGAACAATGGAAGTGTATGTTGATGATATGATGGTCAAATCGAAGGAAGCAAACGACCATGTCAAGCATCTGATGGAGATGTTTAACATACTCTAAAGGTTTCGCATGAAATTAAACCCGCAGAAGTGTGTATTCGGCGATGAGTTAGGCAAATTTCTTGGATTCATTGTCAATCATAGGGAGATTGAAGCTAACCCCGCCAAGATAAAGGCACTGCTGAATATGAAGTCTCTCGCAAGTGTAAAGCAAGTGCAAAGCTTAACTAGAAGAATCGCTGCGTAGAATCGATTTGTATCAAAATCATCTGACAGATGCAAGGAATTCTTCAAAGCAATCAAAGTGGCAGGGAAAGACTTTATATGAACACCAGAGTGTGAAGAAGCCTTCAAGAGGATCAAGGAGAAACTGGGGAACCCTCCCATATTGTCAAAACCTTTGGATGGAGAATCTCTGATTCTGTACTTGGCACTGTCAGAATATTCAATTAGCATTGTGCTAGTAAGAGAAGAGGATGTACAACAGTCAGCAGTGTATTATGTGAGCAAGCGATTACACGATGCTAAAACTCGCTATACAAGTATGGAGAAGCTGGTTTATGCCTTGATCCTTGCGTCGAGGAAGCTATGCCCATACTTCCAGGCCCATAGAATTGAAGTCCGTACAACATGTCCTCTACGGCAAGTCCTTCATAAGCCAGCATCGCCGGGGAGAATGTTGAAATGGGTTGTGGAGTTGGGACAGTTTGACTTGGAATATATGCCACGTACAACGATTAAAAGGCAGGCCTTAGCGGATTTCTTGTTGGAATTTGATTCTGCGGTTGATGATAAGGCTTTAGTAGTGTTACATCCCCCTCATACTGAGGAGGTTTTAGAGGAGTTTCCACATCCCTGGTGGATCTTGCATGTGGATGGGGCAATTAACAATAGAGCAGCAGGCACGGGCATAATACTCATGTCTCCGGAAGGCCATCATCTGATGAATGCAATTTATTTCAAATTTATGCAACAAATAATGATGCAGAATATGAAGCATTAATCAATGGCCTGAAGATCGCTTTGGAAATGGGAGTGTGGAACCTAATTGCAAAGAGCGACTCGGAGTTGGTGGTAAACCAGGTGAATGGGGGGTTTCAAGCTCGAGGACCGTGGACGGAATTGTACTTGAGATGCACACAGAAACCTGATTGGAAAGTTCAAAGAGGTTATGCTAGAATGTGTACCACGGGAAAAGAACAGCAATTCGGATGCCCTGGCGAAAATGGGATCCCAGCAGGAGGCTGTGTTATTGAGATCTATACCCCTATAAATCCATGAGATTCCTAGTATCCCAGAAGTAGAGGTGATGCAAGTAGATAAGGCTCCTAAGGAAACATGGATGACGTTCATTCTTTCTAATATTCACAAGGGAGCACTTCCTGAGGATAAGTTCAAGGATAGATGACTCCGCTACCAGGCTGCAAGGTATGTGGTATTTGATGAAGTTTTATATAAAAGGGGATTCAATCAACCACTTCTCAGATGTGTCAATGAAGAAGAGGGAAATTACATCTTAAGGGAGGTACATGAGGGAATCTGTGGTAATCACTTGTGGGGTAACTCTTTGGCGATGAAAGTTTTACGCCAAGGTTATTATTGGCCTACTATGAAGGAGGATGCCGTAAATTTTGTTAGAGCCTAAGATCGCTACCAACGCTTTGCGAATTACTCATCTATGCCAGCGACGCTCTTGACGCCTATGGTGAGCCCATGGCCATTTTTCATGTGGAAGATTGATCTTATTGGGGAATTACCTAGGGTTAAAGGAGATGTCTAGTATGCAGTGGTTGCGGTTGATTACTTTACTAAATGGGCAGAAGCTATGCCACCGGAGACTATCACCGCGAAGAAGATTAAAGATTTTGTCTTCAATTATATGATGTGCAGATTTGGAATTCCCTACAAACTTGTCTCTGACAACAGAAGGCAGAGTTGCGACAGTTATGGGAAGATCTGAAAATTAAGAAGGAATTCGCCGCGGTTTATCATCCTTAGAGTAATGGAAAAACGGAAGCTATAAATAAAATAATAAAGCATACCCTCAAGACCAAGCTGGAAGAGCTCAAAGGGAATTGACCTGAAGAAATTCCCAAAGTGATGTGGTCTTACAACACTACTCCAAGATCTACTACGGGAGAGACTCCGTTCATGCTGACTTACGGATATGAAGCTATGGTTCCTGTGGAGGTTGGCTCTGGGTCACTTCGTAGAGATCGTTACAGAGAGGAAGATGCAGAATGTTAGATATATTTGATAATGTCATGGCTAATATGTTTTATGTTTAGCTTTCAGATCTTATGTGAACAGGATAAATCAGTACTTAACTGTTGATCAGTACTTATACTGGAAGTCAGGACTTAAGGATATCAGTACTTATATTATCAGGAGATAATCATCAGAAGATAGATATCAGAACTTAAGTGCTGAAGGACAATCAGATAAGGACAGTAGCTGATTAAAGGAAAGAAGATCGAGATAAACATAAGAAGAGATATGCATGAAGAAGGAATTCCGTGAAGAATGGAATACTTGGAAGAAAAGATATCTGATTGATATATTTTAGGAAGCAGAATTATATTCCATATCAATTAGTGATTATCTTGTAACTGTGTAGTATATAAACACAGGCATAGGGTTTACACTATAAGTGTTATCATTATCGAAGTTATTATTCTTTGTAACCCTAGCAGCTCTCGTGATATTTGTTCATCACTGAGAGGTAACAGTTCCATACCGTAACAGAGTTTATTGTTTCAATAAAGTTTGTTTTCTGTTATTTAAGATCTTAAAGTTCGATTTGAGTGTACTATACACTGTATTCACCCCCTCTACAGTGTGTGTGTGACCTAACAATTGGTATCAGAGCCTATCTGTTAACTTACATACAGTTAAAGATCCAAACACAATCATGTCAGACATAGAAACTCCAACTAAGCCTACCACAACTGAGGAACCACCAAAGACACTAATTCAGAGTCGGTATGAGACCATCAGAGTCCCCATACTGAGACCATCTGAATATCCCATATGGAAGGTAAGGATGACCATGTTCCTGGAAGCAACAGATCCAGAATACCTGGATAGAATCAAGGAAGGTCCTCACAAACCAACCAAACTCGCTGTTGCAGTTGCAGGTGAAGCAGCAATGACCGTACCAAAAGAGAAGAGTGATTATACTGCTGAAGACATAGCATCAATTGCTAAGGATGCTAAGGTACGACACTTACTGCATAGTGCCATTGATAATGTAATGTCAAACAGGGTAATCAACTGCAAGACTGCTAAGGAGATATGGGATGCTCTGGAAACAAAGTGTCAGGGAACTGACACAATTAAGAAGAACAGGAAGACAATACTCACTCAAGAGTATGAACACTTTGACTCAAAGACTAATGAGTCATTGAATGATTTATATGATAGATTTGTCAAACTTTTGAATGATTTGTCATTGGTTGATAAAGAGTATGATCTTGAAGATTCAAACCTTAAGTTCCTGTTAGCTCTTCCTGAATGCTGGGATTTGAAGGCAACGACAATAAGAGACAACTACAATCTTGATGAAACAACTCTTGACGAAATCTATGGAATGCTCAAGACTCATGAGCTGGAGATGGAACAAAGAAGCAAGAGGAAAGGAGGAAAGTCAAGAACAGTCACTCTTAAGGCTGAAGAAGAATTCCCCAAGGCAGCTTCCTCAAAGAAAGACAAGGGTAAAGCTCTTTTCATAAAGTCTAATACTGAGTCATCAAGTTCTGAGAGTGATGATGACTCAGATTCTGAAAGCTTGCCTGAGACCGATGCTGATGAGGAGATGATGAAGCTGTGTGCTCTTATGGTGAAAAGAATCACCAAGATTGCATACAGGAAGTTCAGGAAGGGAAAGAAGTTTTCCAGAAAAAGCATAAGTTCTGATAAGAAGAATTTCAGAAGATCTGAAGGCAGAGGAGGAAAGTCTGACAGAGGAGATTACACCAATGTTAAATGCTATAACTGTGGTGAGAAAGGCCACATATCTCCTGACTGCAAGAAGGTAAAGGGTGACAGAGGCAAGGCTCTTGTCACAAAGCAGAAAAGTTGGACAGACACTTCAGACTCTGAAAGTGAGGAGAACTATGCATTGATGGCAAATGCTGATAAAGAAAGTGCTGAGAGCAGTTCTGAAGCTGCTGAAACAAAGGTACCTCAGACTACTTATGCTTTTCATACTGATGATATTAATGAGTTGAGAAGATATCTTAAAACCATGTTTATTAGTTATAGAGATCAAACCTTAACATGTGAAAGATTAACTTCTGAAAATCTTGCTTTTAAGAAAAGAAATGATTTCTTAGAAAAAGAGTTAGTTATATTCCATCAAACTCAGAAGGATAGAGATGCTGCTTTTTATGTTAGGGATGAAGTGCTAAAAATGAATGAATCTCTAAAAACTGAGTTAGAAAAGGAAAGAGAGATAATCAGGACTTGGACTAACTCTGGCAGAACAACTCAAAATTTGCTAAGTAGTGAAAATTGGAAAGAGGGCTTAGGTTATGGAGAAAATAAGAATGACAAAGGAACTGAAGAAATTAAGCCTGTTGTTAAGCAAAAGCCAAAGTTAAAACCTGTTAAGTTTGTAACTGTAAAGTCTGATAATGAGAAATCAGAAGTTAAAGAGGAATTAACTTCTGACAAACTAAAACAGGAAAAGACAGCTGAAGTAAACATAGGCTTAATGACAAAGAAGCAGCTTAAGTATAAGCTGAAAGATGTCAAGAATGCAAACAAGGTAAAATCACATAGGAAAAATAGGAATGGAAAGGAAGGTGTGAATAAAAGCAATGATTATAAACCTGTTCCTGATGCTCCTAGGAAAACATGTCATAACTGTGGAAGTTCTAACCATCTGGCTTCTTTTTGCAGGAAAAATAAGAATATTAACTCCTT